>NW_025739515.1:0-2849 GCF_021292245.1 Micropterus dolomieu
GGGACCGCGCTTTGACACTTCATCACGTCACCTTGACGACGCTGAAACAGGGACGGGACCGCGCTTTGACACTTCATCACGTCACCTTGACGACGCTGAAACAGGGACGGGACCGCGCTTTGACACTTCATCACGTCACCTTGACGACGCTGAAACAGGGACGGGACCGCGCTTTGACACTTCATCACGTCACCTTGACGACGCTGAAACAGGGACGGGACCGCGCTTTGACACTTCATCACGTCACCTTGACGACGCTGAAACAGGGACGGGACCGCGCTTTGACACTTCATCACGTCACCTTGACGACGCTGAAACAGGGACGGGACCGCGCTTTGACACTTCATCACGTCACCTTGACGACGCTGAAACAGGGACGGGACCGCGCTTTGACACTTCATCACGTCACCTTGACGACGCTGAAACAGGGACGGGACCGCGCTTTGACACTTCATCACGTCACCTTGACGACGCTGAAACAGGGACGGGACCGCGCTTTGACACTTCATCACGTCACCTTGACGACGCTGAAACTCGTTGCGCACTTTTTATTTTGTGTTTTTAAGTCCTGCAGGCTCTCGAGCTAAATGTCAATCTACATTTGTCAATAATCATTAAAACTCTATTGTTGGTCAAAACAGCCTCATCAAGAAAAACCTAAACTAACCAGTTGAATAAACGAAGTGTGTAAATGTGGTTGCTTTCTTCTGACAGGTTATAACACCAGCGTTGGTGTCCGTGCTTGTTTACTGTTTTCTTCTTCTTCTCTTATGACGCGGTAACCCTCGTGTTTCACGTCACACCGGTATGAACTGTGGGCAGTTCCCTCAGGCAAAGTCTGCAGAAATGCGGACTTACGAAAAGGGTCTAAAGAGGCTCCACATGTCCGCGAGACGGCCCTGAGCCCTGCCGGACTTCCCGGGAACGCGCCTCAGAGTCTGTGGGTCTGTGAGGGGGGGGGGTCTCTGATCAGATCAATAAAAGTGACAGTTCACGTGTGATCTGAGAGGCTGATCCTGATTGGTTCAGGTACCACATGACCTCTGACAGTTTTAATAACATTTGGAAAATGGAACATTTGATTTTTTTTTATTGACTTTATTGACAACGTCATCATATACATAGAACACAAAAGGACAAACAACATTTCATTGTCCAGGGGTACAAAAATCATTTAAAACTCATTAAGGCTTCCTGACGAGAAAGTCCAGGTTAAGGAACCAACTTGATTCTGGAGTTCCAGCATGTTGAATATAGTTAAATACGGTCCTTTGAGCTTGACCTGTATTTGAATATTTTATGGAGTCCATATGTATCTAGTTCAGTCATAAAGACAAGGAAGAATAACAGATTTGTTATGAAATATAGAAACACTGAAGAAAACATCCTTAAAACTAAACGAAATATTTAGAATGAGCCTGAATGAACTCCAACATGTCTGACCAGAATTTCTCAGCGTGACAACAGTTCAAAATAAATGGGACACATTTTCCTCTGCAGCTTCACAGAATGAACAGTTTCAATATTCAGTTTATATCTTTGAAAGACTTTACCGGGTAGAACCGGGGAATCAATTTAAACGAAACTTCTCTCACTTTATTAAGCAAATGTTTGAAGGCTAAAGACGCACTTCATCCCACTCTGTTCCACTATTCCAATGAGAAATCACGTAAGGCACAGTCACAATGTCTCTCTGCAAGAAACCTCTAATTAGTTTATTTACCTGTCGCTTTTCATTTGCCTTGGTTCGACTGCGGGGATGACGTCACTGGTTTCCATGGTTTCCAGCTGTCAACCAGATGTGATGTTACAACAATGAAACGCAAAACTACGGCAAGCTGTTTGAATTCCTTATAAAACTTAGCCGGCTTGTCCCTCACAGCTACTAATAGGTCTGCCTATTTATTAGTTAAGTTTTACTAACTATTGATATCAGATACAGTATCAGATTTTGTGTTAGAGCCGAAACCCTTTTCAGAAAAGATAAAGTTACAGACAGAAATCATTTGTTGTTGTCAGTGCTGTCAAATGTGGAAGGAAAGGTTCAGATCTCTGCAGCCCGTTGTCCCAGTCTACTGTGAAGACCCTGTTATCTGGCTGTCAGCATGGTGGTCCAGCCTGCAGCCTGGTGTAGGCCTCCTCTGCCCCCCCTGCGGGATCTACATAGGGAAGAATGGCTTCCAAACTGTAAAACTTTGACATTTAAAGCTTCAGGATGTGTTGAAGTACTGACTGATCTGTCATGTGATCGTGACCTTCAAAAAGAAATGACAGCTTGAGTGAATTTACTTGATTGAAAGCAGCTTGTTCTGAACGTCGCTGTGTTCAATCGGTGTTCCGCCGAGTTCTGCCTGCTGCTTTTAAACGCTGTAATATTCATCAATGGTGATAAATGATTCGAAGTATATATTTTATAAACCTCTTTAATAGTTTATAAAAACTTTAATAGTTTAATACACTCAGTAGAAGCACCATTCTTTGACATTCAGTAAATATATGTGGTGATAACGCCGTTTGATCCATGAGCACAGCAAAGTGTCTGAGAAGGACCCAAAGAGGTGGACGCGTCAGATGTTGGAGGCTACCTGCCGAGATTTGCATCCACCTCTTTTGTCAGCATTAATGAGCGTGTGCACCGCGAGGCGCGTGCGATTCTCGGCAGGCAGACTTCGTTACACCGTCTCTCCCAAACTCTTCCACTGTGTCGGCTGATTACACACATTTACATCTGCGAGGCTCTGCAGGTCAGCTGTTCATTAGTCACGAGTAGTTTACTAATAGGCTATCTATTATTTAGACCCCCCCCCCCCCCCCCCCCCCCCCCCCCCCCCCCCCCCCCCCCCCCCCCC
>NW_025739516.1:0-4054 GCF_021292245.1 Micropterus dolomieu
TATATATATATATATATATATATATATATATATATATATATATATATATATATATATTGGATGGTAGCACCTGGTAATTCATTTTGATCTGAAAGCCAGAAAGGAGTGTTACTCACTGGCAGCAGTGGCTCATTGTGTAAAGACACAGTGGAAACAGTCCTCTACTGATTACTGATAAACTTGACAACTGTTCAGACTGGACTGGCCCAGAGGACTCTATGGTAATATATATTCATATAACCATGAATCCAAGATAAAAGTAAAGCAGCATAGAAGAAACAATATCCATTCAGAATGGAATACCATTGTATAATTGTTCTCTCCTTATTCTGAGTTTATGTTGTTTCAGATTTCCATGCTTATTTTCATGGAGTGCTGGCAATGTGCGATGGTTTGATATATTATCCAACACCGGCAAAGCATCAGTAACTGAGAAAAAACGATATTCTCCTCCTCAGTCTTTAGGAGCTTTGAGTGAAAGGTATTAACTTATCGTAACTGATTAGTAAATCATATTTGGATGTGGTGGATGTTCTTGAATATGAAGTATACATACCACTTTGGCTGATCTAAGATGGCTGTGTTAGCAAAAGCTCTCCCCACAGCTGCTAGAATCAGTTGGCTTTATCTAACAGTACAAGGTAGATGAATTTTTATTTTAAAATATAGGGTTGTATAATAAGATTAAATTATAGTTCCATGTTTGATACTCACAAAAAGCAAAACGTAATATACAAAAATTATACACGGTAGATAAGTGGATAAATAACAAGTCATTGAAATAAAACAGTTTACATGGTGGAGTGCTGAGGATGAATTTATGATTCTCACAGCCTGAGGAAAGAAGCTGTTCTTAAGTCTAGTGTTATGACAGCATCTCTTGCCAGACAGCATCGGGGTAAACAGGCTGTGGCTGGGGTAGGTGCTGACCTTTAGTATCCTTTGGGCTCTGTACAGGCACCTCACCTCACCAATATCACTAACGCTCAGAAGATAAGTACCAATCATCCGAGCAGTTTTAACCCCCGCTGTCCTTGGCCATTCGTTCTTAAGTTTCTTAAGAAATACAGCCATTTCTGAGCTTTCTTTCCTTTCATTCAGTTTTCCTCTTCATTTATGTAGTAACCTTCTGTAAATTGTAGAAAATGCTTCTATGATTCAGACTCTTTACAGTATGTAAGATGCCTAACATGACAGTGTCAGAGACTTAAGACCTAGCAAATAAAATACTTTTTTAAATAAATTTGATCAATGACATACTACATATGCTAATGATTGAGGCTCATAAGAAGTAATTTCACAGTCTATTACTTTTATTATATAATTTCTCATTTCATTCTATTAATTTCACATTTATCATGAATTTCATGCTTATTCTGACCCTCTATTTGATGGATTGAGTGGAATGCCTGCAGTTTGGCCAATTTCATGCTACACTGCAATTAACTGCAAAACCACATAGGCTGCCTTTATAGAAGAAAAAAAAGATATTTAAAGGCTCCTAAAAAAGCAATTATAATGCACTGCTTTTGCATTTCCGTATGACCAACAGAACCTCAGACAATGCAAGGAGGATTTTGTTAATGGCACAAAAGCAATGCAGCATAGCAGCAAGTGAAGGAACAGTTGTTATATACAAATCGTGACTTATATGACAGTTAAGTCAAAGTCATCAACATTGTTTTCAATGCACATTAGTCAGGGATACCCCTCAAAAGCGCTTTTAGGCCTGCTAATCTTAAACATCCAAAACTACAAAAAACGTACACGCACATTGCATGAATGCTAAAAAGAATGGAACTTGTTATGCATAATTCTATCCAGAGTCCGTCTGTTCTTTGTATCAAAGCAAATATGTGCCTCCACTTGACTATAATCATGTGTGATAAAAAGTGTGATAAAATGCAGCTTCCTGTAGATCACATGAAAATAGATGGTATGACAGAGTAAATATAAATCATTTTGGATTTGGGCCAGGCCTATGGGATGGACTTTTAATGCCTCTATTTTGGGTAAAGCTTCAAAATGTTTTCAGTCTAGCTCCCAAGTTTTAACAAAGTTTTATTGGAATCGCAAGTGTAGCTGCATTGTTACCCATAAATGATAACATTAACTTGGATTTTGTGTTTTCTCTTTTCTTTATTCCACTTGTGCAGAACTCACAATGTACACATAAGTGTGTGCGCGCGGTCAAACTGTAAATACAAATAATTCACCTTTAGTTTCCAGTAATGTATCACTTTCCCAAATAAGTTTTCTACAACATAACATCAGCTTAGATGATAAACATTATAAATCAAAGATATTCCGTACAATGCAAATATCACACGTGGTAGACTATGTAGGCATTAAATATTATCACATGTGTGTAATAAAACTATCAATACAGATTTCTAAACAGTCGCTGTATTACAAACACCTATTAAACCTTGTAAATGCTACACATATTGCATATATGTTTAAATAAGCAATTTAAACTAAAATGTCAATCCAAACTAACAAACTAATAGCATTAGGCGTTTAGGCGCTAATCGCGAATGGCGATCTACATAGTGCTTTTATCAATATACTTATAACAACAACATTTGACTTACCACGCTGGGAACATATAGTTCAGATTAAGTGTTTAGCTGTAATTGTTGTAGAACATAAGAAAGTCTGCAAATGAGCATCAACGTTGCTTTCTCAGTCAGTTCGGTTCCGTTTTTTTTTTTTTTTTTTTTTTTTTTTTTTTTTTTACGCGATCACATGAGCCCACAGAATCAACGTCCTTAAAGGAGCAGCACCCTACATCCCGGTCCCAATGACCCAAACAGGTCATTCAAACAAAGTAAGGGTGATGTGACAATTAAACTAAATCAACTAAGAAGACTGGCTTCTAGGAGGCAGATCTTGTCTGCAGGACGGATGAAGACACCTGCCTGTGTTTTCACTTCCACAGTACGCACAAGTCCGTCTGCACCTGGATAGACTTGAGTAAGCAGACCTAGAGGCCAGTGATTGCGTGGTGTGTTCTCATGCAGAATAAGCACAAGATCTCCTACTTGAAGATTTTTCTTTGGTTGCAGCCATTTTTGGCGTTGTTGCAGTGCAGGCAAGTATTCCTTGAGCCATCTGCACCAGAAGACATCTGCCAGATATTGCACCTGGCGCCATCTGCGTCGGTAAAGGTCTTGTTTTACGAAGGCTCCCGGAGGTAGAGTTGGACCTGAACGAAGCAACAACAGATGATTTGGTGTGAGTGGTAGAGGATCTGACGGGTCGTCTGATAGTTTAGTGATTGGTCTACCATTGACAATAGACTCAACACAGCAAAACAGTGTTGCCAAACCTTCATCATCTGGTGCCTGCTGTGAGAGGACAGTGTTAAGAATGGAACGAACAGTGCGAATTTGCCTCTCCCAAACACCACCCATGTGGGAGGCGGCAGGTGGATTGAAGATCCACTTTACATTGTGCTGTAGAAGGTAATCTGAAATCCTTTGTTGATTCCACTCACTGATGGCTTTCCGCAACTCTCGTAATCCACCGACAAAATTAGTCCCGTTATCCGATCGTATTTCCATGGGTGGGCCTCTCCTGGAGATAAATCGCTGTAAGGCATTGATAAACGAGTCGGTATCGAGGGAGTGTGCAACTTCCAAGTGGATTGCTCTCGTAGTGAGACATGTAAACAAACATCCGTACCTCTTGGGCTCACTGCGTGCCTTCTTAACCAAGAATGGCCCGAAGTAGTCTGTGCCCACACGAGTGAATGGAGGCTCACCTGGAGTCACTCTAGAATCAGGTAAGTCCGCCATTTGCTGGGTTTGTGGCTTAGCTCTTAACTTGCGACACTGTAGACATGACTTGAGAGTTCGGTTAATGACGGTCCGTCCCTTTAGAATCCAGAAACGTTGACGAATTTCTGCAAGTACTCGCTCTGGACCTGCATGACCCAGGCGAAGATGGTAGTGACTGATAATCAGATGAGTGACATGATGATTGTTAGGTAGGATCACTTGATGTTTTGCCTCAAAGGGAATTGGGGCATTTGTTAGTCTGCCTCCCACAC
>NW_025739518.1:0-2892 GCF_021292245.1 Micropterus dolomieu
CTTTTCATCGTCAATGCCTTTAGAAGGCACAGCAGAAATTTGACGTCGATCCGACTAAATCCCTAGGAGGAGTTCGTTAAAGTACGAAGTGTGTAAATCATCCAAAAATGGCCATAAAATTCAAAATGGCTGACTTCCTGTTGACTTTAGGCTATGGGTTCTTGAGGCTTTTTTGTGCGTCTTGATACGATACATGTCCCCAGAAAATTTCGTACATGTAGGTTGAACGTGAACGAGGGGCTAATCATTTCCAATTTTCTAGGTGGCGGTAGCGAGTCATTTTGCCACGCCCATGTGCGAAACTTGTAGAATACGAAATTTTTCACCGGTTCTGACATGTTTGCAAATTTTGGTGAGTTTTCGAGTATGTTTAGGCCATGTCATTTGGGCCTACTTTGCAGAAAAAAACAAAAAAAAAACAAAACATATAATCCGAGCAAATTCAATAGGGACCTCACACGGTCGTGCTCGGGCCCTAAATATAATCCGAGCAGATTCAATAGGGACCTCGCACGGTCGTGCTCGGGCCCTAAAAATAATAATCCGAGCAGATTCAATAGGGACCTCGCACGGTCGTGCTCGGGCCCTAAAAAGAAAAAAAAATATATATATATATATATATATATATATATATATATAATCCGAGCAAATTCAATAGGGACCTCACACGGTCGTGCTCGGGCCCTAATAAATTCTCTTTTCAACCTCTCTGGGTAGCGACTCTAATTGACCAGATCTTAGAAAAACACAGCCAAAAAAAGCTAGAAAATGACTCTTTTTGCATTAGTCAATGGAGTGCATTCATGAAAGTGTCGGACCTCAGTTAGAGCGAGACCTATACTGTGCTGTGATTGGCCAGCTGTATATTCGGGGTGTGGCTTAGCGAAGGGTCAATTGAGAGAGAGTGTGTGTGTATGTGTGTGTGCCCGATGTTGTGTGTGTGCCTGATGTTGTCTGGTAATTGAAGTACATGAAAGTATTTGTAGTTTAAAAAGTATTATAAATACTAAAGTATTAGTAGTATTAACCTATTAATGTTTTGAGAGTAAAATGGGAAAAATAAGGGGTTTTGCTGCTTAAGAAATAAGACCAAAGAATCAACGTTGTGTGGTATAATATTTTGGTATCGCAGACAGGTTTTCATTTTAAAGTAATTATTTGCTAACTTTTGTCAAAGGTATTTGAGTTTAATATTCTTGCTAAAACTAATTTTATTTTAAAGAGGTATATTTTGTGTTTTTGTGTTGTTGTGTATTATCTGAAGAATCTATATTCTTCTTATATTACATTTAAAAAGGAGAGCAGCCAGTAAAATATTATTCCTTTTAATGTAAGAGAGTTGTTGGGTCAGTTATTTCAAATGTATTATGTGGAGAGATTTAAATGCTGCGTTTGACAATTTCTGTGTACATTGGAAGGGTATTTCAGGAGTCACCCAAAACAGTTAAACTTTCGTGGTAGCTACCTTTTGAAACAAACACCGAACCCATAATACCCCAGCAGTCAATTCTAAAGCATAGTCGCTTTGACGTTTATACAGGGTGGTAGGTTGCTACAGAATGAAAAAAAAAGTTGTAAACTGAATACTATTCATCCGCCTGCGTGTGTACCATGCTCTCCACCACATGTAAATGGAATTCTTATTAATCATTAACCATATTGGAGAAGCAGCGAATAAAAAAGCTGAATTTGAAATTGATATAAAAGAAATTATTTAGGTTAACTTGATAGCATCAGCAAATTCGTTTCCCCCCCCTATATAAATCATGTTCAATTTATTTCCACTACATATTTTTCCTTTGAAGAACAGAAGAACTACTGCTGTACAATAACTGAAGCAGAAGTGTGGTATACTGTATATAAAAAGCATATATATTGCTCTAAAATGTATAGGATAAAGTAGCTTAAAACTAATAATGTAGAGTACCTCAGTACTGCATTGCATGCATAAATATAGAAAGAATTTGAATGTCTCCTAGGTCAAAACAACAGTTTATCCAGATTATCTGAATCACTTTATTTGAGGTCTTACTGAAAGTGAGTGCATGTGAAATGTCTTGAATAATCTCTCATAGTGGAGGGAATTAAGGAATTTAATTTACTCTTATTACTGTCACAGTAATAAAAGTTGTAACAGTTGTAAAGTTGTTTTTGTGTGATTATATCAGCATATTGTTATCTCAAGTATTGTGTATCAAGAATCAAGTTAATTTATTTATCATTATAATTATTATTATAAAGCACAAGGTTGTACAATGAAATAAAAGTTTGTAGTCCGTTCATGCTACACACACACAGAGAACTTAACAGATAATTACATTTATATCAGAATAGGGTAATATATAAAATAATAAAATAAATCAATAAAGGCCTATACAGTTATTTATTTACAATACATACAGGTATACAGCCAGAAAATAATTCTGCAATGCAGTTTTTGAATTTGCGTCTGCGAGAATGTAAATAGCAGCAAAGAGATAGGGATGGTAATATGGTTTCATGTTCACATAAAGAAGTCTGACATTTGGGAAACAATATCGTCTCGGGTTACGTATGTAACCCTGGTTCCCCGAGAAGGGGAACGAGAGACTGCGTCGGTTACGACACTATGGGAACGCCTCTAGGCGAAGCAGGTCTGAACGTGAATGAAATCACTCCAATCCTATTGGCTTGTTGCTAGAACGGTAAGGTGTGACGGAATAACCGGAGGAGTATAAAGCACACCTGTACACACTCATCATTAGCTTAAACTATTCAGCAGGCGCTTCAGGCGGGGAGAGAGGTGCGGCGGGCCGACGCAGTCTCTCGTTCCCCTTCTCGGGGAACCAGGGTTACATACGTAACCCGAGACGTTCCCCTTCGAGGGAACTCGAACTGCGTCGGTTACGACAC
>NW_025739519.1:0-2335 GCF_021292245.1 Micropterus dolomieu
AAGTCTTTCATTTTGGATTTAAATGCGTTTAGCAAGATTAATTCAGTGAGTTTCAAGTCCTTTTGCAACGTATTCCATGCTGAAGGTGCAGAATACAGAAATGCCTTCTTTCCCGTTTCCATACGGATATTTGGCACAGAGAAGTCCTGAGAACGCAAAGAGTGTCGCCCATTACTTTTCTGCAAGATATGAACACACAGGTAGCTTGGCAGCAGACCAACAATTGCTTTATAACAATGCCAATGACATAGCCTTCAGGTGGCAAGAGGAGGCCATCCGACCCGAGAGTATAGCTCACAGTGGCGAGTCAGCACTTTGCAATTTGTAATGAACCTCAAGGAAGCATGGTAAGCTGTGTCAATCATATGAAGATTCTGTGCAGAGGTATGCATATATAAAAGATCACCATAGTCCAGAACAGATAAAGTGGTGGCCACAAGTCGCTTTTTTACATTTAAAGAAAAACAACTTATTTAAAACAATAAAACGGCACACGTTACAGCACATCTGCTGCTGTTTCTGGTTTTCAGTCACATTTAATTCACTGCGATCCAATGGTGTAAATTCTGGGGGGTATTATGGGGTGGGTACTGCTGATAAACACAAAAGGTTACACTTTAAAATATCAACTGAATAAAAATACAAATTAAAACATTTCTACACAGAAGCATCATGTTACATGATAAACTGATCAACATGACCCGTGAACATGTGACTTACCAGCCAAAATGTGTCCAAGTGGTTTCAGAGCAGCTTATAATCAAGCCACAGCCGAAAGTGACCCCCAGGAAGCAGGCCCTCACAGCAACCTGGAACAGGTAGGACTCAGGTTATCCCGGGTCAAACAGCCAGCTCACCTGAACCCAGTTTGCACATATGTGCAATTACAAACTTTGACACTGCGATTTGCTTTTTGTTGCTATTCTCCTCTGCCCATTTATTGATACTAATATGTATAAACTAGTATATATTCTTTAATTTATATTTATACCCATTTTTCTGTTTAGCGGTTTGCTCTAAGCAGAAGGATGGCTAAGCAGTTTCGTTGTGACAACAACAAGAAAGGCTTTCTGATTATATGGAAGATATCTCCACCATCTTGAGACAGAATTGTAAGTGTTTCATGGATTAAGCCGAGTTTGTCCCAGGAGCCAGGACATTCGTCAGATACCTCAGATCATGTTATGGTAGCACATTTAATGTGACAAACCATGAAACACTGAATTAACAGATTTCTGGGTTGGGTTCTGTATCACATCTTTCTGACGGCACACACAGAATCTGTCAGGGCTTTATTACATTACATTAATTAAGTGACCAGCACGGGGTAAGCTTCTGCAACTTTAGCTGGCTTAGGTCTCTATTCTGGGCTCGTGAACACCAGCTGTCTCCTTCCTCTTTAGCTAATCAGATTACCTGTACAGGTAGCTAACGCTAGCTAGCTGTGTGAGTTAGCCCACATTAGCAGAGCAACATTCAAGTTTAAATGTAAGTTGTGTCAGACTGCGCAGCGTTAGTTTGTGATGGATGAAACACAGAAGGAGAGCAGTAAGACTCAGAGACAGATAAACAGAGGAACAAATAAAGGCAGGAAGTTAGCGCTAACGCTTACCTTGTACAGAGGTCCTCTGTAAATCACCAACAAGAGGCCATTAACAACCGCTACGTGGATACAAATCGCTATTTTACCGGGAGTTTCAGTCAGATAATCAAAGACCCAGTCTATATGTCCAAACCAGATTCTGATCAATGGGATTAGAACCACGCCGAGCCCTAAAATAAACGCGTTTATACTCACTCTTCCTTCCAGCACCAACTTACTGCCTGCCATGATGGAAGTGCTGTGCTAAAGGAACTCTCGCGATACGTTGCTAGTAATTATTTTTTTTAAATATTTTTTTATTTTTCCACAGCAGATTTTATATATATATATATATATATATATATATATATATATATATAAAAATCAATCAGAAAGGAGAGGACATAAGAAATTAAAAGAGTAGATTCAAAATAATACATATATATACATATATAACATAAGACAATAACTTGATAGTGGTCACTCATGGTGTTCTTTTTCCTTCATTTCTTTGTAAGAATACAAAGCTGAATAATTACAGAATGTGAAATTATTTTGGATAGTTTTACAATATTTCTTTAAGAAGTTGACTGATAATCTCTCACTCTCATACATACACACACACACATATACAGTGGGGAGAACAAGTATTTGATACACTCCTGATTTATCAGGTTTTCCTGCTTACAAAGCATGTAGTGGTCTGTAATTTTTATCATAGGTACACTTAAGATCTTGGCCATTGTGGAGAGG
>NW_025739520.1:0-2042 GCF_021292245.1 Micropterus dolomieu
GTAAGAGGGGTTTACCTCAATGTGCTTGTTGTGGGTTGTTGGATGTATTTTGCTAGAAAGACGCAAAGAGAGCAGCACAGTAGTTGTGTATTGCTGTGTGTTGCCTGTAGAAGGGCTGGCTAACACCATGTCGACAACTTTCTACACACAGATAAACAAAGGTGCGCTGTTCACTTCGTTCTGCTGTTTGAGGGAGAAATGTTTCACAGGCGTTGCGAGGTATTGTATTTTTTATGTAATTTGACTAAAAACCTTTCACTTGAACTAGGAGTAGCTTAATAAAAAACGTAGTGTGCATACTGATACTTATTCCTCCGACGTATAGCCTACTTATCAGCCCTTTTTCAAATGATCAGAACAGTATTTGAATAGATTTATTAGCAAACCTACTATATAAACTAAATAACTGGAAATACATGTCATAATGTCAGTGTCAATATAAAATAAATAATATTCCTAACATCAAAGTTAAGAGTGAAGAAGAAATGGCCCTATATAGATTTCAGACAAAGGTATGAAATGTTAATGTGAAAGGTAAATGCTGGTCTGTCATGGTTATTATGGGCCAACAGAAAAAACACACACACACATCTTTTTAGATTTATGATTAGACAGATAGTCAATTAAAACCCAAATATATCTCAGATTCACAATGCAATATATAAAATCATTATCACACACACACACACACACACACACACACACACACACACACACACACACACACACACCTGTTTATAGATTTGTCTCACTCTTACCCCTGCCTTGGCTAACCTTGTCCTTTCTCCCAGTACTGTTTCCTTCCCAGATTATTTCCCACACTTCCTCTCCCTGCAGCTCTTGGTGTGCAGCAGTATCTGTGAGTATCTCCCTCTTATTTTCTCATAGCAGCCAGCCTTGGCAGCGGCTGCAGTAGGTCAGTCATAGTGAGCCCGTCCCAAATACTGTCAGCAATCTTTACATGGTCACATATTTGTTTCATCAGCTAATATATCTCCTATGTTTGTTATAATAAATCTAGTCACAGATCACCTCCAGTAGTATCAGCAGCAACTACAACATCAGCAGCAGCAACAGCAGCATCCCCAGCAACCCCTCAGCAGCAACTGTTCCCTGTAACGCCGGGAATGCACTGACTCCGTCTACGGCACGTTACAGCTGCGTCATGGTTTTGATGTGTCCATAGCCCGGCGTCAAAGTCCACTGGAAGCACCTCAGAAGCGTTTCAGTAGCGGAGCGTGCAGCCTGCCCCACCTTACTGACTTGAATTTGTCATTTCTTCTACCTTCTTCACAGCTCTATGTCACCCCGTTTCGTTCGGTCAGCTTCAGGCTGCATTTCCCACAGGGAGCATTTCAGAATCAGAGCATTTTGCCTGCCTGACATTGATGATATGTTTAGATTTTGTTGATTTGGTAACCAGTGTTTGCATTTTGTGCTTCTACTATGATTAAGTAGGTTACGCAGTAAAATGATTTCCTTTTGTGTCCGTTTTAACCGTGTTTATTGTTGTTTTACGATCGTGAGTCTCCACAGGGTGTTTTGTTTTGAAAATTGACCGGATCCTCTATGCCGTTCTGTGTCTGACTTCCTGCCTGGTTCGATTTGCTCTGTGCTGCTTGATGCGGCTAGTGGTGAAAATAGACTTGCTACTTACACTCACCTAAAGGATTATTAGGAACACCATACTAATCCTGTGTTTGACCCCCTTTCGCCTTCAGAACTGCCTTAATTCTACGTGGCATTGATTCAACAAGGTGCTGAAAGCATTCTTTAGAAATGTTGGCCCATATTATAGGATAGCATCTTGCAGTTAATGGAGATTTGTGGGATGCACATCCAGGGCACGAAGCTCCCGTTCCACCACATCCCAAAGATGCTCTATTGGGTTGAGATCTGGTGACTGTGGGGGCCATTTTAGTACAGTGAACTCATTGTCATGTTCAAGAAACCAATTTGAAATGATTTGAGCTTTGTGACATGGTGCATTATCCTGCTGGAAGTAGCCATCAGAGGACGGGTACATGGTGGCCATAAAGGGA
>NW_025739521.1:0-2411 GCF_021292245.1 Micropterus dolomieu
GGATGATCCAGAGGAGTCATGGGAGAAAGTCATGTGGTCAGATGAGACCAAAATAGAACTTTTTGGTTATAATTCCACTAACCGTGTTTGGAGGAAGAAGAATGATGAGCACCATCCCAAGAACACCATCCCTACTGTGAAGCATGGGGGCGGTAGCATCATGCTTTGGGGGGGGGGGTTTCTGCACATGGGACAGGGCGACTGCACTGTATTAAGGAGAGGATGACCGGGGCCATGTATTGCGGGATTTTGGGGAACAACCTCCTTCCCTCAGTTAGAGCATTGAAGATGGGTCGAGGCCGGGTCTTCCAACATGACAATGACCCGAAGCGCACAGCCAGGATAACCAAGGAGTGGCTCTGTAAGAAGCATATCGAGGTTCTGGCGTGGCCTAGCCAGTCTCCAGACCTAAACCCAATAGAGAATCTTTGGAGGGAGCTCAAACTCCGTGTTTCTCAGCGACAGCCCAGAAACCTGACTGATCTAGAGAAGATCTGTGTGGAGGAGTGGGCCAAAATCCCTCCTGCAGTGCAAACCTGGTGAAAAACTACAGGAAACGTTTGACCTCTGTAATTGCAAACAAAGGCTACTGTACCAAATATTAACATTGATTTTCTCATGTGTTCAAATACGTATTTGCAGCTGTATCATACAAATAAATAGTTAAAAAATCATACATTGTGATTTCTGGATTATTTTTTTTAGATTATGTCTCTCACAGTGGACATGCACCTACGATGACAATTTCAGACCCCTCCATGATTTCTAAGTGGGAGAACTTGCAAAATAGCAGGGTGTTCAAATACTTATTTTCCTCACTTTTATATTTATATATATATATATATATATATATATATACTGAGATGTATAAATAATATATACTGTATATAATAAATTGAGTTTCTTGATATTATTTTATCCCAAGAAAACGTTTACTTCACTTTAAGAAAATATTTTATCTGTCTAATCAGAGTCACAGATGAAAAGTAATCAGTGATGTAAACACACCAACGCCGTTTAGTTGTTCACTTTTGGCGTCTCTATCTACAGAGCTGTCAATCACAGCAGGAGTGCCAGCTTCGTCCAGTCATGTTGTCTCCACCATGCAGACAACATGTTTGAACAACCTGATCAATAAATTCATCCACCAGCTGATCACAGACCAGGTAGGTGACGTCATGATGATGTCACACAGGTAAGAACCAACAGAATAAACAGAACTGGACTCACCCTGCAGGCTCTGCTCCGCCAGCTGATGGAGGACTGATCCACAGAGACCGAGTGTGTGTTGCTGAGCAGTAGAATTTGTCAGGAATGTTGCTGACCAGCAGAAACACACACACAGTCAGGATTTGATCAGGGTCCAAAGCTACAATTGTTCCAGTCCTCCAGAGTCCGCTTGGGCTGCAGACTAGACTGCTCTGAAAATGACCCACAATGCACAACGATGCAGATGTGACGTTGTAAAACAACAACCACTAAAATAATAATATGGACCATATTTCTGTTTGAAGACTTTTGCTTTATTGTTGATGCAGCGAGCTCTCATGATGTTCAGACGGTTGAATACTTTGGGTCAGTTTGTGTGACATCAGGTAAACCCACAGCAGGGGGGGCCTAATCCGTCCCCGAAACAAAAACATTTGGTCCCCTGAGCGAAGCTGCAGTTTGCATCAAATAACGACAACAAGACGCACATCAGAGACCTGGACTGGGTCCAGGCCTGGGCTGGACCGGGTCCAGGTCTCTGAGTCTTGCAGTGCAACCAGTTTCAGAACATAAAACTTAAACACAGTGATGTCATACAGGTGAACACACACCTGCGAGCCCACGCTGACCTCTGACCCGCAGGTGTGGGCCTGAGCTGAGAGCAGATCTGTTGCTAAACGACACAGCAGCTGCACACGGCGCTCTGGATGTATTGATTAAGGCTTTGTGAATTTTTAGATGCTGCTCATAATCTCATCGTGCCAGAAGCCTCAGGACGCCTCCGGACGCCTCAGGACGCCACGGTCCGTCCGGTCAGGTGACTTGGAATTCGCCTCTCAGAGGACAAACTTTTGAGTTCAGGACAAAATGTTCCAGTGCTTCTTTGACACAAACGAGGACAAACTGATGTGTCTCTTCTCGTCCTCACTGGTGTCTTTCAGTCGGGCATCTTTGTTGTGTTGTCATCGTGGCATCCATCAGATCTGTTGATGGAGACATGCAGCCGTTTGATCCTGACGCGTGTCCGTCAGTGAGGACGTCTCGCCGATTCAGCTCCATCGATTCAAACAACTTTTAAACTGGGAAGGTAAAGCGAGGAAAAAGAAAGAGTGATGATAGCTTCTCAACATGACCACAATGACCACATGGACCACATGGCCACATGGACCACAATGACCACATGGACCACAATGACCACATGG
>NW_025739523.1:0-3885 GCF_021292245.1 Micropterus dolomieu
AATTCAATTTTATTTATATAGCGCCAAATCACAACAACAGTTATCTCACAGCGCTTTTCATAAAAGAGCAGGTCTAGACCGTACTCTGTGATGATATTTACAGAAGCCCAACAGTTCCCACCAAGAGCAAGCACTAGGCTTGCTGACAACTTCTTACAATGTCTCTTGGTTGCCCTCTAGTGTACTGTTCTAGGAAGTATAGACAATCACTGAAATTTTGAGTTTTATCCTCAATGCAATTTTCAAAGGCTCTGAGAAAAGATTTGAAATACAGGATCTCCATCAAATACAGGTATATTTCTCATAGGCAGAGCAGAGGCTGTGTTTTGTTGGACCAACAGTGCGGTTATTTCATTTTGACGCTGCATGATGTTCAAAATGTCCGGAGAATTGATGGATGGATTATCGTCACAAACATCTTGCAAACCCAGTGATTGTGTATCTTGCCTTTGAAACACAGGAATGACATTAGGTATGGGTAGTTGTTTTACAACATGTTTGGGTTGAACACCAACAGGGACAGAATTTAACAAGCGACTGGAGGTAGGTTCAGAGCTTTTATTGGTGGGCACATAGCGTTCAGCATTCGGATTTAGTTCATATGTCCCTTGAGTTTCTGACCTTTTCAAGTAAGAATTCATGCCGTCTGATGTTTGAGATGAACATCTTGAAACATTAGAGCCACACTTTGAGCTTACTTCCAGAACCTCCAATTTTGCATTTGTCACCTTTAATTCTGCCTCCAGAGCAAGTTGTTCTTTTTCTCTCCTTAAATGTTCCCCTTTCTTCCGTAAGTCCTCTTGTTCAAGTTGTATTTGTTCCTCCTGATCCTCCAAAATATGCCTTTGTTTTAGAGCAGCCATGCGTTCCTGTAATGCTGCTCTTTCTGCTTGCACTAATATTTTTGCAGATGCACTGGATGAAGTTTTTGACAGTTTAGAACCAGCCTTTGAACGCGTTTCAGAACCTTTATTGGATACACTGTCCTCAGGCCCAATATCAGTTGGATTATCAGGTGGTTTAATTGGAAGTTCATATGAATGGCCTGTGTTTGATAACCAACCTTTGACGTCATCAATAAAGCTTGAAAAACACTTTTCCTTTTGTTCAAAATATTTATCTTGTTTCTCCTTCTCGTCCTGAGGTATGTCCAGTGACACAAACGACAAATGATGTTGTTTTGCTTCATCAACACATATTATTATTTGATCCAAAAGAGACTTGACTGCATCAATATTGTCTGCAGAATGCATCAACTTATCCATCTGATTCATGTGCGATTTGGCTCGTCTGCATTGCACCGATCTTTTTTCCTGACACGTTTGCATAAAAAACATCATTCCTTCAGCAGTAAAACTTGCGCGTCTTCTTGTAGGAAGCGCGGTGTCGCTTGTGGCTTTAGATGCAACGTCAGACATTTTACCCTTTGTTGATGTCGGTCATGTACACACACAGTTGCTTGCAAAGATTGAGTAAAGCACATACCTTGTGGAACTTTGTTTGCCTTCGTGCACGGAATTGAATGCACGCAGTAGCTGTTGTTGCGCGCGGCTGTGCGCATCACCTGTGAAGGCTTTGGGCCTTTGCGAATTCAAATTGCAGCAAATAATATCCTCCACTCCGTAGTGCAGCTCCAGCGCTCCAGTAGCTTCACCGTTATCCAATACGGTGTCCAAGGAAATTTTACACTGTCGGATGGGTCGTATTATTCGATGTTTGCACTGCATCCAGCCCCCTGGCTCCGTCACTCCTAGGCCCTTTCATTTGTCTGTCTCCCACATCCAGGTGAGTAATCCACTTTCGAAACGGTAATTCAGCAAACGACAAGTCCAGTATCCACGCAAACCAACAATATATCCAGGGCAGGTTTTTTACTTAATGTAGTGGCTATTTGTCCATAAACTTAAACAAAAACAAATAATAACAAACTTCTCAAATGGCCACTTGAGGCTACGTCATGGTTAGGCTTTACGCAGGTTCAGAGGTACCAAAGCAAAGTGATGTCCATAACAAGATTGAGTTTGAGGAGGTTTATTCACACACATAAGCAAGCTCACAGACATTTCTGCTGCCTCTCTCACGCTGGTAAAAAACCATATGCCCTCGTGCCTGCGGCACCTCTCACCTTGACCTACTTATGCAAATGAACATAACACCATGTGACCAACAAACCACAATGCAAGTAAAGCATAAATACAAAATAAACCAAATTAACTTTAACAAGAAAAGAAAAGAAATAAATTGGGCTATAAATTAACTCAAACCCAAAATAAACAAAAATAAGAATATAGCTCCAACAATGTATGTAACACAAAAAATACAAGAAATTTAAAGACACAAGTAGAGAGAACCACTCCAAAATCACAATTGTCGCAATTGTCCAACACTAAAAATGTCAACGTCAAATTTACACACATTCAAATGTACACATTTCAAACTAGAAATGTTCCAGCAGTTTATAATACTTGAATATAGAAAACAACTTCACTCATCAACCTTATTCAGACAGAAATGGTATCCTCTTTACGGCAGGCAAATGTTCTTCTTGAGTTTTGAGCCAATCACAACAGGGCAGCACCGTCACCTGAGGTAAAACTTGATAGTTTAAGTTTGTTAAACTTACAAAAATGAGTACACCCAATGACTGTCTCATACACTCTTCATATACTCATACTGTTTAAGTAATGCAGTAAAACTAATCTTTAAAAGTGGTATTTAATCAAACTGTTTGCATAGAATGAACTTTTGGGTTAACAGTGTAACAGATTAATATAAAAAAAAGTTAAACAGTTTTATGTACAAATATACAGTAGAACATAAAACACAAAATTACAAAATTACATTACAAAATAATTTTGGTTTACAGCTTGTCCAACAACCTGGTCAACAGCAACTTAAAGCCCTGCTGTGCAGACCTGAATTGTGCAAGTGTCTCTTCATAACACCGCCGACTTGCTTCTTCGGACTCTTTTAGAAACTGCAGAACCTCATCGTCCACCCTTCTGCGCTTGCGTGACTGTGTTGGTGACTGCATTGGTGTGGAAGGTGGGCTGGATGGAGAGCTGCATGCAGTGCTAGCTATAGTAGTCCCACTGCTGCAATGGCCTAGCACCTCAGGTCGGCGCACCTCTAGTCTCTCCGATGTCCCCACCACAGGAAAGACATCATGTCGTCCTCCCAGAAGGTCGTCCATTTCAGCATAGAACTGGAAGCGCATGGCTCCCTTCCCACGTACTGCTGTTATTGTCTTTTACCTTCTTGTAACCGTCAACAAGGGTGCTCCATTTCCTGGCCACTTTATCAGGGCAGAAGCGCAGTTTTTTATTGGTTTTGGCAGATTTAAGTTGGTTGTTAAGTTCTTTCAGGCTTTTAGGGAGCCCATCACCTTCGGCCCCGATGTGTTGCAGCATCAGGTCTATTAAAAACAATGTCTGTTCTTTTGTGAGGACCTCATTTGGAAGAATTGCCACAGGTGATGGTGATGGGCTTGATGCTGAGGAGGTATGCTGGTATGCTGGTTACTAAAGATGTTGAGGATAGTAGCTTGTTCACCAAGGAGGGATGCTGGATGCTGGACAACCACATTGAATTTTAGTATAATGAAAATGATGAAGATATTATGCTTCTTTGTTTCATGTATGTTAGTAACCACCAAAATAAAGACATAAATGTTTTCAAAACAGTATTTTCATTTAATAATAACAAGAACCAATAAACAATTACTGTTTAACATAAAAAACAAGCAAATCACAACATCGTCAGAATGAACAAAACTTAAGTACCCTTACATTGCATGGCACTTTGAGTGCTCTTATTCTCACTGAAGTGGCTTTTTTTTTTGTTTGTTTGTTAATGTCCATAATTTTTTCAGTTATGAAACGTCCA
>NW_025739524.1:0-1761 GCF_021292245.1 Micropterus dolomieu
CTCAGACCACTGGTCGCTACCACTAGGGGCGCTAAAGATAGTGGTCGCTACCACTCAGACCACTGGTCGCTACCACTAGGGGCGCTAAAGATATTGGTTGCTACCACTCAGACCACTGGTCGCTACCACTAGGGGCGCTAAAGATAGTGGTCGCTACCACTCAGACCACTGGTCGCTACCACTAGGGGCGCTAAAGATATTGGTCGCTACCACTCAGACCACTGGTCGCTACCACTAGGGGCGCTAAAGATAGTGGTCGCTGCCACACAGACCACTGGTCGCTACCACTAGGGCCCCTAAAGATATTGGTCGCTACCACTCAGACCACTGGTCGCTACCACTAGGGGAGCTAAAGATATTGGTCGCTGCCACACAGACCACTATTCGGTACCACTAGGGGCGCTACTGGTCGCTACCACTAGGGGCGCTAAATATAGTGGTCGCTGCCACACAGACCACTATTCGGTACCACTAGGGGCACTATAGATAGTGGTTGCTGCCGCACCAACCACTGTTCTTTATATATTAGACATTTTGCATTCTATTTAAACTTTCTTTTAAAATTCTGAAGACGCTACTCCAGAATGCTACAATTGTTGGGCAATGATTATTTTTGTAATTTTTGCAAATCCAGGATGTAGCGAACTCTATGACGTGTAGCAGAGCGATAGCAGTATCTCCATAAACTTCAGGTCATACATTCACATTTCAGGTTTTTCCTCCTGAGACCTTTCATTAAACTCTTGCTTATATTGTGTCACCAAGAGTTCCTCAGTTTTGGTAACAGAGATCCTATTGTACTGAAACAGCCCTTGCACTGTTGCTGCTGTTCTGGTATCCACCTCTTAAAGGCCATTTTAGTATCCATCCATGTGAGACAATCCTTACAGCCTTTGCAAAGCCAAAGCAAGTGCCCTTTTAAAAAGATCTATCTTTGTGCATTCTTTTCTTCAAATTATTGCAGTCTATGACTCTCTGATTCCTTTCTTCTTGTAGACCAAGAGCGGTAACTTGACTCCATTCACAGCCCCAGCCCTCTTACCAGTGATGGACGTTTAAATATGATTAAATATGTGTAATGCAGGTGATTAAATGGGCACTCAACTGAATATCTTTGGGTTGTGGACAAAACAAGAGATGACGTTGTCTTTGGTCAGAAACACTGAAGTTTTTCCCCGTTTTCTGACATTTTATAGACCAAACAACTAATCAATTAATCAAGAAAATAATCAACAGATTAAGGACAAAAATAATCATTGGTTGCCGCACTAATTAACAGATACGCTTAGGTTTAGCTTGCAACATTTGCAAATGTCCACATTTAAATATGTAGTTTGAGGAGGCAGAAACAGTTGTTCCAACCTGAAAATAAGCTGAATAGCAGAAGAAATGTTGATTAAAGAAGGGATGTTGACACAATGACCTACTGACTTTTATGCCTTATTTTTCATGAGCTACTTACTCCAAATACTGGATGTCCTGATTCCAAACTATTAAGATGATCTACTCTACGTATTGTTATGTAATGGATGAAAGATTAACTGAGAAATTCTGACTCCTGAAATTGATCAGCTAAATTAAATTTGGTTGTGGTTGGAAGGACTACAAGAATGCACAGTCCCCTCCAATCATTCAGTGGAGTTATATAGTTATGTTTATTTTCCTTCACAAGCATGTTAACCATATTTAAATATTTAGTCCATTGCTTTTTTCTGATTGGGAAGAGTTCACAAAGATTTTGACCGAACAGGAACCCGATCC
>NW_025739525.1:0-1648 GCF_021292245.1 Micropterus dolomieu
CTATGTGGGCAGGGGTGTCTACATACTTTTGACCATATACAGCTAAATAAATAATATTAACGATGGGAAATCTCTTTTTCTAGATCCTGTGTCTTCAAGAAGTCCAGGAGGACCACTATGAAAACCAGATCAAACCTGCTCTACAGGCACTAGGTTGTGTGTGTGTGTGTGTGTGTGTGTGTGTGTGTGTGTGTGTGTGTGTGTGTGTGTGTGTGTGTGTGTGTGTGTGTGTGTGTGTCCTCCTTGTGAGTGACCATCAATATGATGAAACTTTAAAATACACAAATGCATTTTCATGTTTGTGCTTTTTACAGTTAATGTGCTTTTATTGTGAAAAGACAAACTTTATGCATGTGCTTGTTTGTGTTCTTGTGTATATATCTGTGTTTTCTCCTCTTATTATTCATTAATATATTTGTGTGTGTGTGTGTGTGTGTGCCAGGTTACCAGTGTGAGTACAAGAAGCGAACAGGAAGTAAACCAGACGGTTGTGCTGTTATCTTTAAAACCTCCCGCCTGTCGCTCCTTTCCTTCAATCCCGTTGAGTTTTTCCGCCCCGGTGACGCCCTCCTCGACCGGGATAACGTGGGACTGGTTGTGCTGCTGCAACCTAACGACACCGTGGGCCAGTCAGATCCCTCCACCTTCATCTGCGTCGCCAACACTCACCTCCTCTACAACCCTCGCCGTGGTGACATTAAGCTGGCCCAGCTGGCGATCCTATTGGCTGAGATCAGGAAGCTGTCCTGCCTCCCGGACGGGTCGACCAATCCGGTTGTGCTGTGTGGGGACTTTAACTCCACCCCCTGGAGTCCGCTGTACAGCTTTCTGACCACAGGCCGCCTGGAGTACCGAGGACTGCAGATCGGCATGGTGAGACGCACACACACAGTAGTGCTGAAAGAATGAACTGATTAATCAATTAATCGTAAAACGTTAATAACATTTCTGTAACAGCTTACTTTACGCGTGTGTGTGCAGGTGTCGGGACAGGAAAACATCCCCAGAGGTCAGCGTCTCCTCACGTCTCCAATCTGGTCTCACAGTCTGGGAATCAACCATCAGTGTCAGTACAGGAACAAATCCTCTGCTGAGTCCTCCCCCAGCAGCCCCACAGGTACACGAACTGAACTAACTGTACGCTTCAGTCTGTTTTAAGACCCAGCTCACAGCCCAACACTTGTTTAGGCACATTTATCTAAACACAGTGAAAAAAATTTAGTGTAGTTGTTCATTTAAGCCTTGTTTAGTCTTAAGTTATTTAGTAGTTTAATTTTAGTAACAGTTTTTTTATTCTACTTTAGCATCAGATTTCTTTAGCTCGGGCTAATATTTTATTGCTCTTGTTCGATTTTATTTAGTCCTAGATAAATGAATATTTGTTGCAAGTCATTTACTTTAGGCAGTTGTAGCTTTCCTTGCAGATAGTTATATGAGGAGATTGATACCACTTAGGACTGTAAAGTAAATATGAAGCTACCGAGAGCAGGTAATAAAGTCTGCCTTCCTAAAGCTTTAAAAACAGGACATTATGGACTATTGGTTATGTTGTGGACTATTTCTTGGCTTCCCAAAGATAGAGTGGTATCAGTTCTCCAAGTGCTACTTAGATTAATGTTGTTGTGATTTAACTCAGATTAGGTTGGAA
>NW_025739526.1:0-1873 GCF_021292245.1 Micropterus dolomieu
AAGTTGAAATGAGGGTTGCAACATTGTAATCAGCTGCGTCAGCATGGTCCTAAAGCCTTCATTTAAGTTGATCGTGTTATCAATGGTCTTTATTAAAAAAATTTTATTGACTATAGCATACATATAATTACAGACGTCGGGACCTCGGTGACCTCTTAGCTGGTTACGGCCATGTGTACTACTACATATGTTTTAGCATTTCCTCATTAAAAAGGGACCGATACATAGCAACCCACATCCCCTATGTAATATTATGGTACAAAATGCCTCTTTTTTGTTACCGTTTCTACCTGCCCATCATGATTTATGACTTGTGTTTGCAGTTCTGGCTAATGCTCTTTGTGGCACCAGATCAGATAAATGAACGCATAAGGTTCAGTAGTGCAGCATGACCTGCTCTTAGCGGAATATACTGTACTTTGTTTTCTTTTTCCTCACTGGGTCTGTGTAGTGCTGATGATGCATGATGACGTTAACCAAAACCGACAATAATGGATAATTTATTTTCCTTTGGTCCGGAACAAATGAATGGAACCACAGTGAGAAAGCGACCTAAACCACAGAATTGTGCTCCATACCCATCTTGTAGTTCCTCAGTAGCTCAGGGTGTAAACTTTTATTATAAAATAATTATTAATCATTATTATAATTATTATAAAATATAGTATTTTAAAATTTGTTATTTAAATAAAATACAGTGAACATGAGAAAGTTGGCGTGTGTGACCATGTGGCTCGTCAGTCAAAAATGGTGGAAGCTTAAGCAAAGGTTCGAGACCCAAAATGACAGAGACCTCCTCCTGCCTTCACCAAAATGGCGTGGAACACAGCTGGAGTTTAGGCCACAGCTATGGGTCTCAAATGTGTAATGTGAGTTGAGTGTGTGTGTGTGTGTGTGTGTGTGTGTGTGTGTGTCTGTCTGTAGGCAAGTATAAGAAAAGAGAAATAGGCACACAAAGCAAGGTCTATAAGATCCAGGTTGCCACGGCTAGGTAAAATGTAAGTACCAGCGGTAAACTTCATTCACGGCTGTGGTCCTGGACTTTGGTCACAATAAAGTATAGCTATTGACGCTGCACTCGGTGGCAGGATCTCACACAGGTAAAAATACACAAATTATCACTTATCACACAGAAACCTGTAATGTTATGTTGTCTATAACAAACACTACAAAAGAAAACAGTCCACCGCATTAAGGTCTTCACCTGGGGAAATAAAGTTCAGTGCTGAAATGGGATTAGGGTTACCTCCTGTGGCAACGGCAGTTACAGTGGAAAGGCAAGGAGAAAATGGTGTGCGCTCTCTTTTTGGGTATATAATAATAATATAATAATAATAATCCTTATTTGTAGAACACTTTTCAAAAACAAGTTACAAAGTGCTTTAGCAAGTGTAAAGAATAATACAAAAAAACAAGATAAGAGCATGAAAAATTAATATAAAATTAGTAAAATACAATAAAATAAAGGGGATAAAATAAAGTCAAATAAGATCGGGAAAAGCTCTCCTATAAAAGTATGTTTTAAGAAGGGACTTAAAAGAGTTCACTGACTCAGCCGACCTGATTTCCTCGGGCAGGCTGTTCCAGAGCCTCGGGGCCCTGACAGCAAACGCTCTGTCCCCTTTAGTTTTCAGTCGAGACTCTGGAACAGACAACAGACCTCTGCCCGAGGATCTCAAGGTACGTGCTGGTGCGTATGGGACCAAAAGGTCAGAAATATAACAAGGCGAGAGGCCATGAAGAGCTTTAAAAGTGATCAATAGAATTTTAAAGTCAATTCTAAAACATACTGGGAGCCAGTGTAATGAAGCTAAAATAGGAGTAATGTGGTCATATTTCTTTGTTCTGGTTAAAAGCCTGGCAGCTGAGTTCT
>NW_025739527.1:0-2285 GCF_021292245.1 Micropterus dolomieu
ATGCCTTTAGAAGGCACAGCAGAAATTTGAGGTCGGTCGGACTAAATCCCTAGGAGGAGTTCGTTAAAGTACGAAGTGTGTAAATCATCCAAAATTTGACGTAAAATTCAAAATGGCCGACTTCCTGTTGGTTTTAGGGCATCGCTCCAAGAGGCTTTTTTGTGCGTCTGGACAAGATACACGTACCACAGAAAATTTGTGCACGTAGGTGAAACGTGCGGCGGGGGCTGCTTTGTTAAAAGTCACTTCCTGTTGCCAGCAGGTGGCGCTATGACTGTGGATGAATGTCAGCATGTACATGTGTTCAGGGCGGGACTCTCATCCTACATGTACAGTTTGGTCCAGATGTGAGCATGTACACTGAAGTTACAACAACTTCCTGTGTCATGGCGAAGAGTTGATCTTTGACGCCACGGACACGCCCATTGACGAAAACTCGCAAATAGCACAACTTTTCATCTTCAATGCCTTTAGAAGGCACAGCACAAATTTGAAGTCGGTCCGACTAAATCCCTAGGAGGAGTTCTAAATATATATATTGTGCTCGGGCCCTAATAATCTTTACAAATTTAGGGCCCTATATATAAAAAACAAACAAACCCATGAAGTATTTATGGTTCATTGGTGAAAGTGATGAACGGACAGCATTGTACAACGCTGTCCTTTCATCACTTCCCAGGAAACTGAACAAGCTCCTCTTGGCCTCAGGTGAAAATGCCAACGATGGTCGTTAGATCCACCCATGGCCAAGTTTGAACAACCATCGTTGGTATTTTCACCTGAGGCCAAGAGGAAATGCTTGTTCAGTTTCCTGGGAAGTGATGAAAGGACAGCGTTGTAAGTGGGGTATAAGTAGTGGCGTAGACCCCTTGATGACGACTGTCGATACAACAGCGGTATAGACGATCCTAGCTAACGACCCCACTGAGGTTAAATTTCCCTACCAGTCTGTAAGAACTGAAGAAGTCTCTTGGATGAGGAACGAAACGTCTTCTAGTATCTTCAACCAAGTCCAGTTGCGCTTGACCTCAACCTTTGTTGGATAACTATGACCTGGATGACTGAGAACCTTCACAGACACCTTGCTAATCATTTTGGGATGAACACCCTCAGATTGGTACGGGAGGATGAAAGGATAACCAGGAAAATTGCAGACTACAGAAACTCCACAATGAAAGGACACAGAGCCGCTATAATCTTTGATAAAGCACAACACCAGCAACTGAATGAGAGGGTGAGACAGATACATTTCACCATTGAAGCCCTGAACAAAGAATCAGACAACTTACACCCAAAACTGGAAACACAACTACCCGGTACAGCACTGGGAAAGGTCATGGATTTCATCAAGAAAGCACAGCTATCTCAGCACAACAAGAGCAAAGAAAGACAGACCCGGAAATTCCAAAACCTACAGGCAAGAGCCAGCAACGCAAATGAAACAGGAGAATTGTCAACCCAAAGACAAGGGAAACAGATAACAGATGGGTGAAAAATCTGTCAGATTGAGAACTCACCCAACCAGATCAAGACGTTTTGACCAAAGGATTAAACTTTGCCATCACACCACAGCAGCTACCTATAGTGGACCTCATCACAGCCACAGAATCGGCCATTAGGAAAAACAAATTAACAGAAACAGAAGCGGAACAGCTCAGACTAAAGGTACAGTGGGGGAAATAAGTATTTGAGCCCTTGCTGATTTTGCAGGTTTGCCCACTTACAAAGAATGCAACGATCTATAATTTTAATCATATGTACATTCTATCAGTGAAAGACAGAATCCCAAAGAAAATTCCAGAAAATCACATCATATGAATTTATAAAAATTGATGACCATCTGATGAGGAAAAACAAGTATTTGACCCCCTGGACAAACAGCATGTTAATATTTTGTAGAAAAGCCATTATTGGCCAGTACAGATGTCAAACGGTTTTTATAGTTGGTGACAAGGTTTGTGCACATTTCGGCAGGGATGTTGGCCCACTCCTCCCTGCAGACAGCCTCCAAATCATTCAGGTTCCGAGGTTGTCGCCTGGCAACTCGAATTTTAAGCTCCCTCCAAAGATTTTCAATTGGATTCAGGTCTGGAGACTGGCTAGGCCACTCCAGAACCTGGATGTGCTTCTTCTTCAGCCACTCTTTTGTTTCTTTGGCGGTGTGCTTAGGGTCGTTGTCGTGCTGAAACACCCATCCTCGACCCATCTTCAGCTCTCTCACTGAGGGAAGGAGATGTTGGTCCAGAATTCCACGATACATGGCCCCGTCCATCCTCCCCTCAATA
>NW_025739528.1:0-2482 GCF_021292245.1 Micropterus dolomieu
TCTTCTGCGTAACTGTGCGCACACAGCCTGGCTCTTTCGGTTAACGAAGCCCATTGCAGATTACAGACTGGTGAAATTATGAAGGTATAAATGGAAAATGTAGTAAAATTAAAAGTAGATTACTGGCCCACAGAAAATACTGGAGTAAAGAGTAAAAGTAGGCTACAGTTTTAAAAAAGGCTTTTTTATTTAATTTATTTATTTTGCAAAATTATGTTACTTGTAACAAGTCACTACCCACCCTGCAGCAGGAGTCCTCACTGCTGTCTTCAGGTACAAAAAGAACAGCACAAAATAAATGTAATATTGAGGCACTTTGCTGCAACTGCTTCGAGCGAACTCTTTTTTTCTCCCTTATCTTTTCAGCACCACATTTGTTTTCTGTAGACCTACATGATTTTTGTCCGCGTTTCAACCGTTTAATCATGTCTGACGCGGAATGTGTGAATGATTAACTAGTCACTCAAATCGCCTGGCTATGAGCCAACTCCAAAATCGCCAGGGGACATGATTCATAGATTTTGAAATGTGGGGGGGACATGTCCCCCTCACGTATAATGGCTCCTACGCATATGGTCCAACCACTTGCATTTCAACATGGGGGGAATTTTCGTGAATCTTGTTGGGGTTTTTTTTTTCAGATTTTTTTTCTTTCAGATTTTTACCCTCCCTCCCATCATGCCTACTCGCGCCCCCCCGGGAGAGTGTCCACGCCCCCCCGGGGGGGCGGGCCCCACCAGTTGAGAACCACTGTGTTAACAGTGGGTTCATAGGAAGTCTGAAGGAAAACAATAGTCCTATATGAACAGTGATACAGGTTTTGCTTGCTGTAACAATTCCACCTGTTCACACTGGCCTATAAAAGATCCCTTCCTAATGCTCTTTCGTTTCGTGCAGAAATTTATACTACTATCTTTCAAATTAATCTTCAGAAAACGTAGTTACACATAAAATAAACAGTAATCAATCTATTAATGATTAACTCCTCACCGCTTCTTGGATTTGGCAGCGGAACACGTGGATCCTGAAGATCTCAGCATTGTAGTGGCTCTCAGTGAAAGCAAAGCAGTCACTCTCAGGTGTTCCATCATGGCCTCGCACACAGAACAGAATCTTGTAGATTGGGTAGTTGGCAATCTCCGTACTGCCGTGGGGGTCCAGCAACCTTTTAGAACATGAATAAAAATGAATGAATAAAAATCTGATAGCTTACAAGTCACCTTTGCAAGATGAGATATGTTATGCATGTTTGGGTACTGTGTGTATGACATGTAACCGTTTCCATATACACACACGTAGGTAACAGTACACTGTAGAACTGGAACTAATAATCCATACAGGTGCTGGTCATATAATTAGAATATCATCAAAAAGTTGATTTATTTCAATAATTCCATTCAAAAAGTGAAACTTGGATATTATATTCATTCATTACACACAGACTGATATATTTCAAATGTTTATTTCATTTAATTGTGATGATTAAAACTGACAACTAATGAAAATCCAAAATTCAGTATCTCTGAAAATTAGAATATTACTTGAGACCAATACAAAAAAAGGATTTTTAGAAATGTTGGCCAACTGAAAAGTATGAACATGAAAAGTATGAGCATGTACAGCACTCAATACTTAGTTGGGGCTCCTTTTGCCTGAATTACTGCAGCATTGCGGCGTGGCATGGAGTCGATCAGTCTGTGGCACTGCTCAGGTGTTATGAGAGCCCAGGTTGCTCTGATAGTGGCCTTCAGCTCTTCTACATTGTTAGGGTTAAGGTCAGGCGAGTTTGCTGGCCAATTAAGAACAGGGATACCATGGACCTTAAACCAGGTACTGGTACCTTTGGCACTGCGTGCAGGTGCCAAGTCCTGTTGGAAAATTAAATCTGCATCTCCATAAAGTTGGTCAGCAGCAGGAAGCATGAAGTGCTCTAAAACTTCCTGTTGACCTTGGACCTCAGAAAACACAGTGGACCAACACCAGCAGATGACATGGCACCCCAAACCATCACTGACTGTGGAAACTTTACACTGGACTTCAAGCAACATGGATTCTGTGCCTCTCCTCTCTTCCTCCAGACTCTGGGACAAACTTTACTTTCATCAGAGAACATAACTTTGGACCACTCAGCAGCAGTCCAGTCCTTTTTGTCTTTAGCCCAGGCGAGACGCTTCTGACGCGTGTCTTGTTCAAGAGTGGCTTGACACAAGGAATGCGACAGCTGAAACCCATGTCTTGCATATGTCTGTGCATGGTGGTTCTTGAAGCACTGACTCCAGCTGCAGTCCACTCTTTGTGAATCTCCCCCACATATTTGAATGGGTTTTGTTTCACAATCCTCTCCAGGGTGTGGTTATCCCTATTGCTTGTACACTTTTTTCTACCACATCTTTTCCTTCCCTTCGCCTCTCTATTAATGTGCTTGGACACAGAGCTCTGTGAACAGCCAGCCTCTTTAGCAATGACCTTTTGTGTCTTGCCC
>NW_025739529.1:0-156 GCF_021292245.1 Micropterus dolomieu
TTGCCCTCCTACGGCCTCCTCCACGTCTCCTGATGTACTGGCCTGTCTCCTGGTAGCGCCTCCGTGCTCTGGACACTACGCTGACAGACACAGCAAACCTTCTTGCCACAGCTCGCATTGATGTGCCATCCTGGTTGAGCTGCACTACCTGAGCCA
>NW_025739529.1:271-1839 GCF_021292245.1 Micropterus dolomieu
CCACCTGTTGTCTATTCCATTTGCACAACAGCATGTGAAATTGATTGTCAATCAGTGTTGCTTCCTAAATGGACAGTTTGATTTCACAGGAGTGTGATTGACTTGGAGTTACATTGTGTTGTTTAAGTGTTCCCTTTATTTTTTTGAGTAGTGTGTGTGTGTGTATATATATATATATATATATATATACATATATATATATATATATATACATATACATATACACATATATATATACATATACACACACACACACACACACACACACACACACACACACACACACACACACACGTATGTGTATGAGCCACACTGTTGATGTGTTCTTAGACATTTTTATACAACTACACATACACGTAATCCCTGTCTCTGGGCGTTAACGTAGGGTTTTTCCTGCATACCTCTACGACGTGTAAAGTTAGACATCCAGTCAACAGCATTGTGTGATCTTGGTAAAAGTGTGCTACATGCTTAGTGGCTCACATTTTCTATACTAGAAGCAATTCAGTCATTGCCATAAAAGTATTAGAGTTCAGCCCTATACTTCTTGCACATCAGTCATCATGTCTGCCTTGAGTACGACATCCAGGCATGCTGGACTGAAGCCGCTGTTTGGAAGAGACATTTTTAAAAACCTGGACTACTTGTAGACGGAGCACCTCAGGAGTGGGAAGTGCTAAACATGCCAACTCCAGCTGGTACGCGGGGCTCAGATGTCCTCCCTGTGCAGACTCCTGCTGGTTTATATGATTTCCAGCTCAACTTAAAGACACAGACTGTTTTTCGGGACCCTCCACTGTTCAAACAGATTGATTCTCCTGTCTATCTGTGAGGATCGAACAAAAAAGTTTTGCTCTGAGCAGGAAACAACCACAGACTTTTTATATCTTTTTTTTATTGGATTTCACAGACATTATACAGGGATAACCTCTTAATCTAAGCACTTTGCCCTGAAGAAGAAATGGCACAAAGAGGCCTTATTTTTGCTTCTCCGTCCAACACAAGATTTTTTGTATTTTATATATATTTTAATAATCCATCCATTTATCGTAACTGAATCTTAAGCCTGTGAATGAGGTTCTTCATGTGTTCCATGAATCGATGATTCAATAGTCTGCAAGTTGTTAGCTGATTTCACAGACTGTCCAAAGCAGGACCTTCTTATTAGCATTTCATGTGTTTTAAAGGACTAGTGTTTCAGCTCCAGTAGCTGACAAAGTTAATGGGATGCGCTTAAGTCAAACTCAACAACATGACTTAAAGGGTAACTTAGGTGAGCCCTATATCCACATTTTTGGGGGTTGAAATGACAAGTAGTTAAAAAAGTGTTTGAGTCCGTGCAGTAGGTGGCGTCCGCTGGCAGCCGCAATGTATTCTTTTGTTGCAATTGCGGCCTTCTTTTTGCCAGGCTCGGACTGTTTTTCCAGATGTTTGACAACATCATGATCTCTACCAGTATCACCGGATAACACCCCTTTTTTAAAAACCAGAAAACAGAAGTCTCACACAGATTGTAAAACATTTTGTACCTTCTAATCACTTCGACCTCAAAATATGTGAAAATAGAG
>NW_025739530.1:0-21704 GCF_021292245.1 Micropterus dolomieu
CCGACTTCCTGTTGACTTTAGGCTATGGGTTCTTGAGGCTTTTTTGTGCGTCTTGACATGATACATGTCCCCAGAAAATTTCGTAGATGTAGGTTGAACGTGAACGAGGGGCTAATTTTTTCCAATTTTCTAGGTGGCGCTAGCGAGTCATTTTGCAACGCCCATGTGCGAAACTTGTAGAATACGAAATTTTTCACCGGTTCTGACATGTTTGCAAATTTTGGTGAGTTTTCGAGAATGTTTAGGCCATGTCAGTTGAGCCTACTTTGCAGAAAAAAGAAAAAAAAAAAAATATATAATCCGAGCAAATTCAATAGGGACCTCACACGGTCGTGCTCGGGCCCTAAATATAATCCGAGCAAATTCAATAGGGACCTCACACGGTCGTGCTCGGGCCCTAATAATCCGAGCAAATTCAATAGGGACCTCGCACGGTCGTGCTCGGGCCCTAATAACACAACCAGCAAGATTGGTGCATCCGTTTATTAAGGATGTCTACAAATGTTGCATATAAAATGAATAAAACAGAATAAAATACTCAATACAATAAAATAAGGTAAAAAATAAATGTGGGTTAAGATCTTAGTAGAAACATTATAATATTATTTAGATTAACAACCTTAAACAGCAACATTTATTTAAAAAAAAAACAATAACAGGTTGCATTGACACACATTTTACCGTTACCATCAGTTACACTACACGAATGGGAACTTTGTGTTAGACTCATAACATATACTATGGTATCGCATGTTAGAGCTTCCACTTCACAGCATTGTTGTGTCTGAAGAGGACTGCTCCCCAGAGCCAGGCACAGACCGGGGACCTGACCAGAGTTGAGGCGAAGCAGAGGAGGGAGGGCAGCCAGGGTCCGAGGAAGTAGAGGCAGGGTGGGGAGGACGAAGTGCAAGCTAAGGAGCACATATTCCCAGACAAGAGGACCTGCATCGAGCTTCAAGGTTAAACAACAGCATATGAACAGGTATAGTGCCGGGCACTTTAAAGCGTTATTGCATTACTAAAACCCAAAATTCCCAACAATTTATATAAAAGGAAACAAAATTCAGGTGACAATTCATATAAAAAAGAATGGTGTAACATAATGCAGTCAGGTTCTCTATTATGTTACGTTTCTCCTGTATATCAACTTTTCTCATTTAATTGCATCCCTGCTGATTCTACATACATGCTGTTGGACCGTGACTTTAAATTACCCTTTTTAAACTATGTGTAGTCCTTGGTCCTGCGTGTTCTTTCATGAAGCAATAGGAGAAGATGTTTTTGGTCCAAGTTAATCAGTTTTATTACAAGTAAATGAATAAAGCTTATAGAGCTCTGGGTCGATCTTCCTTTCCCTGACAAACAACAAGCTGTGTCAGTTCATGAAGTCTGACTGGCTATCTCTCCCTGACCCAGTGTTTTAGTATACATCGTCATGTCATAAAACAATAAAACAAAAGTGTTGGTCAGTCCATGATTGGCCCAAGTCCTCTGACCCCAATGTTTGTCCTCTGACTCCACGAATCGCCATGCTGTTGCTGGGCAGATTACGAGCGTAGATCCTGAAATGAGATATGTTGGAGAAGAGATGTTTGTACCACATTCCAAACTACCACACAATGGGTGAGGGGTAGTGTGTCCTTATCTGATCATGCAGTGACCCCCTGTTTCTGCACCTCTCCAAAAAACACACACATCAGGTCTAGTTTAATAAATGATAAACCAACATATAAACTTCTACCTATAAAATACATCAGAGATCAATATAAGAAAACACAATAATTTTGGTTACCCTGAGTAATACAAAAATCATGCTATCATAATCCCTCAAGTCCCCCTTTTGGTCTCATGAAAATGAGACCAATCAACAACTATCAGCCCATAATTACACTGGGGAGTCCTCTTCTTCGTTTCCCTCTCCCAGCCATGCTATTACCTCCACCTTGAATTCAACAACAACCACACAATCCCACAAACAGATCATACTCACATGGTCTGCTGATTGTTTGGTACCCCTGCCTCTCAGACCGTCCTCCCACCATAATATTGGTACCACAATCATACATGCTATTAATTAAACAATACACAAAATACATCCCCTTTGGACGAACCCATTGTCTGGGAGGTACATCGTTCTTGGCTCAGACCACTTCCACTTGATCACCTTCAGCAAAACCCACTCCATGGATGGCGATGTCCCTTCGTCCGACACCCCCTTTGCTGCTGCAACCTGTTTGGAGAAAGCTGACACCAATGCTGTTAGTTGATCATAATAAGGTTTATACCTTACTGGGCTTTCATCTGCTTCCTCAGTGAGCAGTCCAGCTCCCGGTCCCGGGAACTGTTGTCCTGTCGTTAACTCATAAGGAGTAAACCCTGTCATTGAGTTAATTGAGCTGTGGATTGACATTAGGAAAATTGGTAGAGCTTCTACCCAGCTCAGTTTAGTTTGTGCACACACTTTACCAATTTTTGCTTTGATGTTTTGATTCATCCTTTCCACTTTCCCTTAGGATTCTTGCATCCTCTGACTTTGCAGGTACTGCTTCAGGCCAGCCAGTGTATGCATCCACTGCTACCAACAGATACCTGTACCCATTCACCCTTTCCAACATGTCTGTGTAGTCAATAATTTCTATCCCTGGCATTTTTGGTAAGGGAAATTTACCCTCATGCGGTTTTATTGTTGGTCGAACATTGTATCCAGTACATACGTGACACTCTCTGATATAGTTCTCAATCATAGCTGGTAGAAATGGGTGCCACCAGTGGATTAAATGTCTTTGCATTGGTGTTTTTCCACAATGCATCAACCCGTTTACCTCCTGTAGCATAGAAGCTATCAGTCCTGGCGGTAACACTGGTCTGCCATCCGGAGACCTCCACATCCCATTCTCACCAATCACTGCGCCTCTTTCCTTCCACACAGTCCATTCCTGTGGAGACGCTTTCTGCTGTTCAATTATTAACATATTTACATCACACGAAGGTAGCAAGTCATACACAGTTTTCTCTGCTTGCATCATCATGTAGCTGGTAGTATACCCTGCTGTTCTTTTAGCTGCCTCATCTGCTGCCTGATTTCCCTTGGCTATGGTGCTATCTGCCTTATCATGACCTTTACACTTCATGACGGCTAGTGCTGTTGGCTTCATTAGCACTTCCGCAAGTCTCTTAACATCTTTCTCATGTTTGATGGGTGTTCTAGCTGCTGTTAAGAACCCTGATCTGATCCACTGACTCAACTCCACCTGAATTGCTCCTACCACATATGCTGAGTCTGTGTAGATATTCACTCTTCCCTTCTGACTATTCTAAAGCTGCTATCATAGCTTGTAGTTCGGCTAGTTGTGCTGATTCTTTTCCTACCACTATCCCTGTGATAACCTCCTCAAATCCTGTTTCTGTCTGTCTCACCACTGCATATGCTACTTTCAGTCCCTCCGTAGGATGCCTGTAGCAACACCCGTCTGTGAACAGTGTTTCCTCTGGGTCTTTCAAGGGAGCTGCTTGCCAATCTTCTCTAACCTTCACATCTTTCTGCACTCTTTCCTCACATCTGTGTGGTTCTCCCACTCCCATGTTGTCTGCCATGTTGATGCCTTCATGTGTAAATGTTATGTTGGGTGCCATTAAAATCTTGTCCAGCCTAATTTGCCGGAGTGACGTCATGGTGAATGCTGTTGAACTAACAAATGCTACAATGCTGTGTGTTGTGAGTACTGTCACTGGATGACCCATCACTATGTGTGCTGTTTTCTGCAAAAGTTTTTCCACTCCTGCTTCATGTCTTGTGCACGGAGGATGTCTGCCTTCAATTGGATCTAGAGTTATGCTGGCATACATCAGCACCTGTCTACCTCCCCCTTTTTTCTGAAAAAGCACCCCATTTACTGTGTGTGAGTTTTCATAAACATCCAAAAAAAATGGTAACTGGTAGTCCGGTATTGCCAGGGCAGCAGTACTGGTTAGGGCCTGTTTCAAAGCAATAAAACTGGCTTCAGCTTCAGTGGTCCAATTCAATCGGGCAGACAGATTTCTCATGCCTTGCTCATTAACCAAGGCCCTGAGAGGGTAAGTTAATTCGCCATATGATGCCACAAACTGCCTGCTGTACCCTGTCAAGCCTAGGAAAGACAACATGTCTTTCACAATGAGGGGTTTGGGATGGTGCAAAATAGATGGCAGGTGTGAGGGTGACATCCCTGTACCTTGTCTGGAAATGATTCTTTCCAGAAATTAAACTTGCTGTCTACAACACTGCAACTTGGATCTGGAGACTTTAAAACCACAAGCGAAGAGCCTAGAGAGCACGGAATGAGTCGCAGTCAGGCAGGAATCAGAGTCTGGAGCAGCCAATAATATGTCATCTACATACTGTATCAAAACTACTCCGTCAGGGAGCTCAAGATCTGATAGCTGCTGTTTCAAAATCTGGTTGAATAGACCAGGAGAAAGTATGAAACCCTGTGGCACTCGAGTGTAACGAAACTGAGTACCTTGGAAGGTAAAAGAGAAAATATCTCTAAGATGGTCAGCGAGTGGCAGACAGAAGAATGCATTGGCCAAGTCCATACATGTAAACCACTGGTGTTGTGGTGACAGAACAGACATTGCAGTGTATGAGGTCAAAGGTCAAAGGTTGCACATAAATGCAGTGCCCTACATCTGTAGGGCCTGCTGACCATAATGCAGATGGGAGCGAATTTAACATTGCCTCTGCCTCTTGATGGTCTGTTCTTTCCCTACCATGGAACCTCTCAATTTGTCTGTGTTCCAAAGTAACCTGATCTGTAGTGGCCTTCACAATTTTGTAAGCCTTTTCAGATGAAGAATAAAAAACATAGGGTAACTGGGTGGAAACCCAGTCAGATATCAACTCCAAGCGCTTACACAAAGGGCCCAAATCCTTAGCCTGATGGTCTGAACTTATAGCTAAAGTGATATGGGGTACAGCTTCACCCTGCAATTTATACCATGTCATCTGTTCCTCAGTGAGTTCAACAACCGCAGCCACGCCTTCTTTTCCCACCAGGATACAACTAGAATTAATATCCCACTTAAGGTCGATAATTTCATTGAAGAATACCTGCTGATAAATTTCATCCCCCTCCCTATCATAGAAAAGGGTCACATGGAGAGGGTCCAAAGGAGGGGAGTAGGGGTGTAGCTTTAGGATCCAGGGTCGCCAGTCTCGATACAGGTGTTGTATTCCTCCAACACATGCAGGATCAGTTGTCAGTAGGCCCCAATATATGTCGGCCCATATTCCTGGAGCTGTGGGAGACACATCTGCTGACAGCAACATCTGAGAAGTTGATTGCATTATAGAGATTGAGCAGTTCACAGAATAACCATTAGGAAAAGTCACCACCAGCCCTTGAGGTCCACACAAAATGGATCTGATAAGCACATCTCTTCCCATCAGATTTGCTGGGCATAAGAGAGAAGAAATATATGAATGCATAAAAGTATGATCTGCAACCCTGGTAGGTAGAGGTCTGGTTAATGGCAGGTTTTCAGATTTTCCCGAGAATTCAACTAATTCCACTCTTGAGGATGACAGCAGTGATTTAGGCACGTCACAGTTGATGGTGGAATAGCGTGCCCCTGAGTCCACAATAAATGGCAGTTCATCGTCATTTATCCTCATATGCAGGTAGGGGTCTGCCAGACCTACCAGCTGTGGGGTTCTCGGGCCTCTTCAGTACTGTTCCCTGTGCTCAGTCCAATCCACTTGAGGGTACTGGCCCTGGGGAGCTGCTGCTGCATATGGTGCCTGATGCTGAGGTGGTTGAGGTGGTGGACCTTATCCTCCTCTAGGGGGAGCTATCTGACCCCTTTGTCCTGGCATTGCCCCATATGGACATGTGTTCCTCCAGTGATTTAAATCACCATAATTAAAGCAGCCATTATTTGGTGGATATCCCCTGAATCCTCCGCGACCCCTTCCCCGACCCCTGAAGCCTCCATATTGCTCCCCGGGTCCCCCACGATAAGGAGGGTGAGTTGGGAACCATGGTGGTGTGGGATATAGGTCAGGAGTGGGTGCACCACTGAAGGGTGGCTGCTGCTGTTGAACCATCTGAGTTGCAGACTTTCTGCCTTCTTTCTTTGCCTCATTTGCCTTTTTTCTAGCTTCCTCCAGTTGTAACTTTAACAGCTGTACCTGAGCAGAATCTAAGTCACCTTTTTTGTTGAGCTTGCTTATCTCTGTATCTTTTCAAGTGATGTGTAAGGTGTTTTTCCCACTGTTCGGTGGAACACCCAGGAATATCTGGATTTCCTTCCATGGCTTCTTTTACCTGCTCTGGGATCCCTGTCATCACTGCTTTTCTAAAAAGCGTAGTCTGCAATTCACTAGAGCCAGGATGTGCTCCTGCAGTATCTGTCCACTCTTCCTTACATCTGCTCAAAAAGGTTGACACCGCTTCTTCTGGTTTTATGGAAAGCATTGCATTGTTCAAGCATTGCTCCCACTGGAGCAGGAAATTTCTCTCGCATAGCTCGTCCTATGTCAGTGGCACAACGGCCAAAAATTCAGAGTCTGGTAACCCGCCTGTACCTGCGACATTCTCAATTTGATCCACTTCCCACATCGTTGCCTGTCTCCCCATTAAGGCTCTCCAGTCTCCCAAACCCAGCTTGTGACCCAAAGTGAATTTCCAAATTTATTCATCCACTGGGCTCCTCCTTCACTCGGAGGCGGCATCTTTTCTAAAATGCAATTCATGTCAGTGAAAGAGAATGGTGTGTACACCTCTCCGGTACCTGGTCCTTTATAAATTAGTGGCATTTGTTTGCTATATTTGGAAACTGTAGTGCAGATGTGTTCCTCCTCATCGATGTGTACTCCTGTTCTGCTAGTAAGTCCCTCATTATGGCTTCATCCTCGTCTACCTGCTCTTCCAATTTCTTCCTACTACGCAGATTATATACTGCCTTACTCAATCTGTCTCCACCTGTATTCTTCCTCCTTCTTTGTAATGTCCCTTTTATTTTAACTTCCTCTTCTACTATGTCTGATTCTTCTCCCCACTCATCATCTGCTTCTAACTCTTCCTCATCTCCTCTCTCACTCTCTGTCTCTGGGGGTGTCTTTCTCACCCTTCTAAATCTCTCCTCCTCCTCTCTTTGCCTTCTCTGTTCAAATCCTGTACCTTCTCCCGATAGGGCTCTAAGGTCACTATACTCTACCTCTGCTCCTGCGTTTCCCTGAGGAGTGGAATGTGAATGGGGGTGTACTGGTGTCTGGGCTTCCTGTTCTAAGGGTCCCTGTCCTTCTATCGCACTACTCCCAATCACCACACTGGCCTCTCGCGCCTCCTGAACTCCTAGCTTCCTCTATTTGTTCCTCATTTCCTCTCAATCCATCCTTCACTTCCTGCTTCAGCTGTGCCCTCAACTGTGCGTATTCCCTCTTTCCAAGATCCTCTACCTTTAAAAGTCCATCTTGTACCCTTAACATTGGCATTTGATTAGATGGATGGTGGTGAGACTATAGTTTGTGTTAAATCAGGATAAAGTGGTGCTATGGGAGGTGGAGTTATGGGGATGCATGTGTGTGGGCCTGACTGTCTCCCCTCTGCCTGCTTCTCTATTGCCTGCCTACCTTTGTTCTCTTCCCCCGCCAATGCAGCTATAGCCATGTTATGCAAATCTATTCTGCGAACTTCCAACTCCTCCTGTCTCTTCTTCCATTTCCTCCTTACTAACAATGTTGTCTCTGTTTTGGTGTGTATGTCTGAATCCTCCTTGGCCTTCAGCTCGGCTTTTCCTAAATACTGAGACAATAATTTTCTTTGATCTCCCCCTGGCAACTCCCCTGCCTTTTGTAAATTTTCCCATAATTTATCATGTCTCTTATCTTTCCTCACTACTGATACCAATTGACTACGTGCCTGTTCCCACTGTTGCTGTATCGTCTGCCTCAGCGGACCACAACCTCCTATTTTTCCACATCCTTTATAAATTTCACCCTCCATGTCCACTACGTCGATCTCTCCGCCGTCGACCCTAAACTATCACACCGATACTGCTCTCAATATCTCTAAAACTCAGTGAACCTCCTCTTTCTCCTTTATACACAATGTACTTTCACTTTCACACCGACAATTATTTAAACCACACTACACATTGAAAATTCAACAATCATACACAGCAATATCATAAACACAGAAGTAGGCCTACATTCACTCCACACTACACATTCATGTCACAAACACTTTATCACGATCATTAATGTAAACAAATCAATTTTCTCTAATTGGCCGCAATAATTTTATTTATGGAGACTCGTCTCTAAGGGCCTCTCACCCCAACTTATTTATGGGAACTAGTTAACCCAAAGGCCTTACACCTATTTATTTATGGGGGTTATTTGATACCCCCAAAGGCCTCTCACCTAATAATTTAGGAGAAGTTATTAATTTTGTAAATAATCTCCAGGGCCTTGCACCCTCCTTTTTTTCTCTTTTCGGGGGCCTTTCACCCCCCGGGCGTTTCAACCCCTTTATTTATTTAAGCTTTATTCAATCACTTAATGACTAGGATGCTTCATACAGAATGACAACAGACAAATTTAGAATCTCCAATGACAGACTTTGATGGAACAGGTGTCTGCTTACCTTTTTTTAATTGACTGGCCAGTCGTTTGTTGTCACCCCAACAAAAGCTGTCCGTTGAGAATTTTCTTTCTATTGGACCATCATCCTTCCGTCTTCATCACGTCGGGGTCACCAAATTGTTGGACCGTGACTTTAAATTACCCTTTTTAAACTATGTGTAGTCCGTGGTGTTCTTTCATGAAGCAATAGGAGAAGATGTTTTTGGTCCAAGTTAATCAGTTTTATTACAAGTAAATAAATAAACCTTACAGAGCTCTGGGTCGATCTTCCTTTCCATGACAAACAACAAGCTGTGTCAGTTCATGAAGTCTGACTGGCTATCTCTCCCTGACCCAGTGTTTTAGTATACATCGTCATGTCATAAAACAATAAAACAAAAGTATTGGTCAGTCCATGATTGGCCCAAGTCCTCTGACCCCAATGTTTGTCCTCTGACTCCACGAATCGCCATGCTGTTGCTGGGCAGATTGCGAGCGTAGATCCTGAAATGAGATATCTTGGAGAAGAGATGTTTGTACCACATTCCAAACTACCCCTCACAATGGGTGACAGGTAGTGTGTCCTTATCTGATCATGCAGTGACCCCCTGTTTCTGCACCTCTCCAAAAAACACACACATCAGGTCTAGTTTAATAAATGATAAACCAACATATAAACTTCTACCTATAAAATACATCAGAGATCAATATAAGAAAACACAATAATTTTGGTTACCCTGAGTAATACAAAAATCAAAATGCTATCATAATCCCTCAATGCAGAAATGACTGAATTAGCCTAAAGTCTTCAAATGTGCATGTAGCACCTTTTCACCTCAATGAGAAATTAATTCATTTTAATTCAGTTAGAAACTGCTGGATGACTTCTATGTTTTAGAAGGTTTCCTGCTCATATTCAAAACTCTCTCCCATATGTGTTCTCTGACATTTGCAGAATAATATTTTGAGACAAAAGTCATAATAATACGAGAATAAAATAAAAATAAATATTACCCTGCCCAGGTATATTTGGCGACACATTGTAACATTTTTCAGAGAAACAGAGTTATTTCATTACAGGCTGCGACACGGTGGATATTTTACAAGTGCGGACCAGGTAAAGTGACAGTGAACATAATAGTGCAGATGTAATTCGATAGCTACCACATTGATTTATATAAATAAAATAAGGACTAATCCTTTGATCCACACTCCATACAAGTTGGTGGCGGTAATGCACCAATTCGTTGTTTGCCAAACGCTAATAATATTCAAAAAGAAGTAAGATGAATTTTACCCTTCTTCAATCCAGCAAGCTTTTGAATATAAAAATGCTGTTTTTGCTTTTTCCAAATACATATCGTCTGGGATTGAAGGCAATTTAGTTGTGTAGGGGTGGGCGGGCGTGGTCAGCGTGATGACGTAGGTACATGTGTGCATGCTCCGTTAATAAAAGTTTATAACATTTATTAATTGTAACTTGAATGTGACCAATGTGCTGTTTTCTGTTCTATGTAATTTCCGACCTGTCCTGTGTGAGTCCTGCTGTGATTTCAGTTCGCTAACTGAAGTTTTTATTTAATGAGTTCTGTGTCTAGATTGAAGGCTAATGCTAGCATGCTTATGCTAACATGCTAAGCCCACAGGAAAAGAGTATTAAAAAACTGTCGTACATCATTAACCATGGAAGCCCTAAGCGGCCATCCATTCAGATTTTTTCTTACTCCGTTTTCCCGTGATAACGGGATAATTATCTCTTTCGTTGTCAACTTCCGTTGTGGTTCACTTCCGTTGTGGTTTTTGAATTTGTGTTGTGGCTTTTGTGTTCGTGTTGTGGCTTTTGTAATTGTGTTGTGGCTTTTTTGTACGTGTTGTGGCTTTTGTATTAGGCCTGAAACCTATGGGCCACCGTACATTCCAAAGGACAAGAGTGACAGGAAGTCCTCCATTGGGAGCCAATATAAATTCTCCTCAAAATTTCTTGACCAGAGCAGAACGTACCAGTTTTTCAACTCCCCAAAGTGGTCACTTTTTTCATGTTTATACACACAAAAAAATATATCAAATCGTTCACAACGGTGAAAATGACGGTCAGGTCATTATGCCGAAAGCACCTATAGTTTAGTCTCTAGGGAGGTCTGTTTGAGCCAAAGTCTGAGAGAGAGTTTCCTATCTGTCTATATAGGATAGCTGGTTACCCAGGTGATGTTAATAAGCAGAGAAAGATCAAAGGCAGACACACTCACACACACCTTCGAGAGGAACTCGAACTGCATCGGTGACGACACTATGGGAACGCCTGTGGGTGTGGCAGGGCTGAAATCATGAATGAAACTACTCCAATCCTATTGGCGTTGCTAGAACGTTAGCGTGTGACGGTGTAACTGGAGGCGTATATAAGCACGCCGGCACACCGGACACATTAGCTTTTTTCTATTCAGCAGGCACTCTGGCATGTTTGAGACTACGCAGAAGAAAGCTACCACAAGACGTTACCTGGAAGGAGAAGCAGAGGAGATGGCTGTTGAGCAGTTCAGGCAGTGTGTCTTTCCATGCCCGCGCTACATCACGGCTGGGGACACTCATGCCCTGTGTTTCCTGTCTGGGGATGCCGCATGCCCAGGCAGCTATCGAGGGGGCTGCTTGCGGCCATTGCGAGGCCCTGCCCCTGAGGGTGCTGAGGTCCCGTGCGACTCTTTTCTCCGGAGACGGCCGGATGCGTTCTCCCCGTGGCTTCGGTCATGGGGCTCCCAGCACGACATCTCCGAATGCATCGGGACTGCTGAGGCTTTTTCCCGTTCCTCGTCTGCTGGCTCCGACTCCCCTCTTCCCCGTTCGGGAGCTCGCTATTCGGCTTCTCCCGCTCGAGGTGTGAGCCCGGAGAGGCTGCAGCTGTCCGGCTCTGAGGAGCTGGATGTGCTCAGCATTTTGGAGGAGGAAGACTTCCGGGTACCGGAGCACCGTCATCAGTCAGCGCCGAGCTATGACGAGCTCTTGGAGGTGGTGACACGAGCGGTGGGCAAGCTCCAGCTTGATTGGCCACAGCCCATGCCAGACACACAGGCTGCCAGTAAGCTGGATGAGCGCTTCCTACAGCACCGTGCGCCGCCTCCACGCCGGTCTCTGCCCTTTTTCCCGGATTTGCGTGACGAGTTGTGCAAATCTTGGGGTAAGCCCTTCTCAGCACGTTTGACTACTCCCCTTCTCTGGGTTTATAGTGACGTCGCAGGGGTCAAGGGCTCTGGTTATGGGACGATGCCCCGGGTTGAGGATGCTTTGGCCAGCTATCTCTCGCCCGGCCTTGCGTAGTCCCTTAAAGAGCCGGCGCTCTCGCCCACAACCCCCCGAGACAACGGATCTGAGGACCGAGGTCGGGGGAAGAGGTCCTGAGAAGCCCCCCACCCCCCCGAGAGAAGGCGACCGAGGTCCCCTCCCTCGTGGCAGCTAAGGCAGCAGGCGCTGTTATCGCCGTGTCAACGTTCGGGACGCGCTAGCCTCCAGCGAGCATGCGCCGTTCTGCCTGCCCCGAGGGGCCGCAGTCCGCACCGTGGGTTATCAGCAGGTTTTCCCTGGCAGACCTCCGCTTCAGGGTGCCGCCGGATGACCTACGTAGGTGGCCAAGTGTTGGGACAAGAAGTTCGCTCTCTACTGGAGAAAGGGGCCATAGAACTCATTTCCCCGCCAGTCAGGGAGTCCGGGTTCTACAGCTGGTACTTCATAGTTCCCAAGAAGGACGGAGGATTGCGTCCGATTTTAGATCTGGGGTCCCTGAACCAATCTCTGGGTCCATTTTGTCCTCGGTGACCAGAGTGAAGCTAGGCCGCACCATCACTGTGAAACACTTTCAGAGGGTGTTGGGTCTCATGGCGGCAGCATCCAGCGTAATCCCGTCTGGCCTGCTGCACATGAGAGCCAGTGGTGGCTAAAATCCAAGGGATTCTCCCAGAGGGGAAATTCGTTCCGTCTGATATGGGTTACGAGCAGATGCCTTCGTTCCCTGTCAATATGGAGGAAGTCTTGGTTCCTGTCCCAGGGTCCCGTGTTGGGAGCGTCATGTCGCCGGACAATTATTTCGACAGACGCGGGGTGGGCTGCGGTCATGGACGGCCACTTTGAGAGAGGCTCCTGGCAGGAGCATCATTTCTCTTGGCACATAAATTGCCTGGAAATGTTGGCGCTTTTCAGAGCTCTGAGTTTTCTGCCCACTCTCCGCGGTCGCCACGTCCTTGTCAGGACCGACATCACGGCGGTGGTGGCCTATTTGAATCACCAGGGGGGTCTGCGCTCGCGCCCGTTATGCAAACTGGCACATCAGATCCTCCTGTGGTCCAAGCAGAGACTGCTGTCCCTCAGAGTGACATACGTCCCTGGGAGAGACTACGCAGTGTCCCCTGCGGTTCTCCCTCTCGCCCCCAGCTCCACTAGGGCTGGATGCAATGGTGCAGACATGGCCGAGGCTGCATCTATATGCCTTTCCCCCAGTCGCTCTGGTCCCGGGGGTTCTGGAGCGGGTCCGTCAGGACGGTGTCAGTCTACTGCTGGTAGCCCCGTTTTGGCCGGCCCGAGTGTGGTTCTCGGACATAATATCGTTCCTCGAGGGCCCGCCATGGCAGGTCCCCCTGAGGAGGGGGACAACAAGCTTCCACTGGTCGTGCGCTTCCTCCGTGGAGCCCGGAGGATGAGACCCGTGACTCGTTCCAGGGTTCCCACTTGGGACCTGGCGGTGGTTCTCGAAGCGCTGGCTGAGGCCCCCTTCGAACCCCTGGAGTCGGCTGTGATTGTAGCTGTTATAGTCAAAAATATATGTCCTCCTTTTTAAAAAAAATAGTAATGTAACTACATACACGTGTCACTGTGCTGTGCAAATATTGTAATTCGACGCATTAAATTACCAGAAATCGCTTAAAATTGTCGTTTTGTCATTTCTCTCGCTCATTTTGAATTGCCCGCCTAGGACTTCCGGGAACTATCTGCGGTCTCCATGAACCCCGTGACGATGTAGAATTTGGGGACCCTGCTGATGCGACTCTCTCTTTAAAGGGCTCTGACACACACACTTGATCCTCTGTTCCGATTGGTGGACAAACACACACACACACACACACACACACACACACTGCTCTCTTCATTGGAAACAGTTGGGTCTCTGTGTCTCACAGTCTTATTGTCCACCTGTCGCTCTGTCTCACAGTCTGTCTCACAGTCTCATAGTCTAATTGTCCACCTGTCTCTCTGTCTCACAGTCTGTCTCACAGTCTTATTGTCCACCTGTCTCTCTGCCTCACAGTCTTATTGTCCACCTTTCTATCTCACAGTCTGTCTCACAGTCCATCTCAAGTCTTATTGTCCACTTGTCTCACAGTCTTATTGCCCACCTGTCTGTCTGTCTCACAGTCCATCTCAAAGTCCTTTTGTCCACCTGTCTCTCTGTCTCACAGTCCGTCTCAAAGTCCTTTTGTCCACCTGTCGCTCCGTCTCACAGACAGTTTCACAGTCTTATTGTCTACGTGTCTCTCTGTCTCACAGACAGTTTCACAGTCTTATAGTCTACGTGTCTCTCTGTCTCACAGTCCGTCTCACAGTCTTATAGTCCACCTGTATATGTCTTACAGTCCGTCTCACATTCTTATAGTCCACCCCTCTCTCTGTCTCACAGTACGTCTCAGTCTTTTTGTCCACCTGTCTTTCTGTCTCACAGTCCGTCTCAGTCTTATTGTCCACCTGTCTATGTCTCACAGTCCGTCTCACAGTCTTATTGCCCACCTGTCTCTCTGTCTCACAGTCTGTCTCACAGTCTCACAGTCTTATTGTCCACCTGGCTCTCTGCCTCACAGTCTGTCTCACAGTCTTATTGCCCACCTGTCTCTCTGTCTCACAGTCTGTCTCAAAGTCCTTTTGTCCACCTGTCGCTCCGTCTCACAGACAGTTTCACAGTCTTATTGTCTTCGTGTCTCTCTGTCTCACAGACAGTTTCACAGTCTTATAGTCTACATGTCTCTCTGTCTCACAGTCCGTCTCACAGTCTTATAGTCCACCTGTATATGTCTTACAGTCCGTCTCACATTCTTATAGTCCACCCCTCTCTCTGTCTCACAGTACTTCTCAGTCTTTTTGTCCACCTGTCTTTCTGTCTCACAGTCCGTCTCAGTCTTATTGTCCACCTGTCTATGTCTCACAGTCCGTCTCACAGTCTTATAGTCCACCTGTTTCTCTGTCTCACAGTCAGTCTCACAGTCTTATAGTCCACCTGTCTCTCTGTCTCAGTCTGTCTCACAGTCTTATAGTCCACGTGTCTCTCTGTTTCACAATCCGTCTCACAGTCTTTTTGTCCTCCTGTCTCTCTGTCTCACAGTCTGTCTCACAGTCCGTCTCACAGTCTTATTGTCCACTTGTCTCACAGTCTTATTGCCCACCTGTCTCTCTGACTCACAGTCCGTCTCACAGTCTTATTGTCCACCCCTCTCTCTCTGTTTCTCACTGCTTCTCTTTCTCTCCCTGTCTGTCTCTCTTTCACTTGTTCTGTCTCTCTTTCTACCTCACTGTCTTCCTGTCTGTCTAACCTTGTCTGACTGCCTGTCTCTCTGTCTTTATCTGACTGTCTGGTGTTGTCTTACCGTATGTCTGTTTGTTCCCATCTCTGTCTTTCTCTATCTGTCTTTCTGTCTCTCTCTTTCTCTCACTCTGCCTCATTGTCTTCCTGTCTCTCTAACATTGTCTATCTGTGTGTCTGTCTGTCTGTCTGTCCCTTAACAAATATCTCTCTCTTGTTCTGTCACTCTGTCTCAAGTTGTCCGCCTGTCTGTCTCTTTATCTCTCTGTCTGTCAATGTCTGACTTTCTGTATCTCTGTCTGTCTGTCTCCCCCTCAACTTCATTTCTATCTATCTCTCAGTTTGTCTGTCTGTCTGTCCCTTATCTCACATCTGTCTGTCTGTTTATAAACTAACATCTATCTACCTCTATTATTTGACTGTCGGTCTGCCTGTCTCCCCCTTAACTTACTATCTATCTATCTATCAGTATAACAACTTTCATAATTTTAGCAACTTATTTTAGCTCTGTTCATCTTCCAAGTTCTTATTCAGTGAATTGCAACGCCATTAAGCTTCTTAATACTTCATTATGCATTTGATTTCATCTCTTCTGCATTTTCTGCAATCTTTTAAAAGCGTTTTGTGCATTTCAGCTTCTTCATGCATTTGAATTAAGCTCTTTTGCATAGTCTGCGATGTTCAGCAATTGTTTGTGCATTTCAGCTTCAGTATCTAAGTCCTACAATATATCTCAGGTGCATGTGCTTTTAGTTGCATGACCTTTTTGACCCATCCCTATTACACACATTCCACGGAAAACTTCTGAGAGGGTCATCTTTCTTGGCCTGTCAACTTTGGTCTTATGCAGAAGGTATAGCAGCACCTCAGAGTTCCCTACCTAGGGATGTTACATGCTTATACAAATGTCTGAAAAACATAAGGCATCACATGCTGATAGATGATACATTGAGTAAATGATACATGAAATGTATTAAGTTGGATAAATGATACATTCAGTAAGAATGTATCATTTATCCAACTACAATGTTTAGCAATTTTTTTGTGCATTTCAGCTTCTTCAAGTATTTGAGTGCATTTTCCCACAGTTTTTTGCAAGTTCATTTCAGCTTAGACATTCACACGCACCTTCCGCAGGACGTTTGTGATCAGAGCTGAATGTTTATCATGTGAGTCACTGAACTCAGTTTTCCAGGAATCCTCCAGAAAGTCACACTGAGGTGTGAACTCCATGACGCAGCTTGCAGGTGACCTGTGACCCTGTGACGTCGCCTCATCAACAAAACCACAGTGCAACTTGTCCTCGCTCTTTCTTGTTTTCACTCTCACTCTGAAGCCGACGGTCCTGATGGCGCCGCAGCCTCCCAGCATGGGCACGCACTCTCTGACCGAAGTGATGCGAGATCCAGAGTAACTGTGTGTTCACATAGGGGAGAGCAGGGGCGAAAGTACCATTTTTCAGAAAAACCTGATTTTAAAAGATTATGTTGTAGACAGTGATGGTTTTTTTTTGCTGTGGTCACTAACTCACAGGTGTGGTCTATCAATATCAGGTGGTATTTTGTACAAATGTAGAACGACTTCCATATAATTTCTCTTTAAACATAAGCGGCACATAGTTACTTTCGACCCCATCAGTTGGGTTGAAAGTAACACACGGGAGGGTCAAAAGTAAGGAGGGTCAAAAGTAACACACAGCGGGGTTGAAAGTAACACTAGATTTTTTGTGTTTCCCTTCTTCTTATATTTATTCAAATATACGTGACTATGGCCTTGTAAATGTGTAACTGCAAATGTATTTTGTCCTTTATCTTTGCAAAAAATTTATAAATTACATTTTCATTCTATTTATTATCTGTTTACAGTTTCTTCAAATGTTTAAAATGTAACCCAACCATATACGTGTTCAAAATGTTTTTTATTGGCAATGTCAGTCCAATTTATAAAACATTTCTTCAACAATATGAACAATATGAAAATTAATATTCATAACATAAATATAAATTAGTTTTTAAATTAGTAATTAATTTGTACATTATTCCAAAATGTGCATGAACATCTGGCTGAATCAGACCTGTCTTTCTGACCCTCACTCTTGGCATAATCTGTTGGTATAATATAACATAAACATGTTTCAATACATGCTGCAACACAGAGAAAGTCACCACATTAGCAGCGGGACAAAAGAAACACTTGTGGTCACTGTAGCGGGAAAGTGTTACTTTCGTCCTGACAGGAACTCCTGACATATCAACACGATTTATTTTTACACTGAAAAACTCTGACAGGGCAAACTTAAGGGTGTGTTAAAGCACCAGCCGTGATGTAGCGCGGGCATGGAATGACACACTGCCTGAATTGCTCACCAGTCATCTCTTCTGATTCTACTTCCAGGTAATCTTTCCGTACTGTGGTAGCTTTCTTCTGCGTAGTCTCAAACATGCCAGAGTGCCTGCTGAATAGAAAAAAGCTAATGTGTGCCGGTGTGCTTATGTACGCCTCCAGTTACGCTGTCACACGCTAACGTTCTAGCAACGCCAATAGGATTGGAGTAGTTTCATTCATGATTTCAGCCCTGCCACGCCCAGAGGTGTTCCCATAGTGTCGTCACCGACGCAGTTCGAGTTCCCTCGAAGGGGAACTATAATATGATGCCGATTTGTTAAATATATTAATTCATGCTTTGTCTTAAAAAAACTTAAAAAATGTTTTTCTTTCTGAATGGAGTTCAGATTGATCAGGGCTATGCTATGCTAACTTGTTCACAGTAAAGTACAACGATAGCTGGAATAAAGTAACACACCATAAGACCAATGCAACCAGCTCAGTTATCCAGCGGCTAACTATAAAGCCTGGTTCACACTACACAATTTTAAGCCCGATTTGCCGGTCGGTGAGCTCGGCGACCGTCAGGCTGTGATCAGGGGTAAATTTGCGATCGATTGGCGATCACCAGTCTTTATGTGTGAACTACTCAACGACACATTAAAACAGCTCCCTGACACAATGCAGACGCCAGCCAGATATTTAGCATGCTAAATATCTGGAGGAGTCGGCCGACTCTGCTACTTTTTTCTCTGCAAAACACTTTTTACTCACCTCCAGCTCTCTCTGTAGCTCAGACGATCCCTGCTACCTGCATGTGCTATTCCATTCTTTCACCCATATTCTTTGTCTTTATAATTGCTATCTTTATAATAACAAACAACAGCCGTTTGACATTTCACTTGTCTTTTCTTGACAAAACATGGTTTGGAGACCAGCTGTTGGATGACACAGTAGTTGTCAGCTCGTGTAGTGTGTGACCCCCTGTTATGAGTCACATAGTGTGAACACCACAACGATTTCAAGACTCCTGTCACAAGACTGCAAGTTGTGTAGTCTGAACAGTACGGCAATCGGCCGACGCTGAAAGTCGTGTAGTCTGCAAAAACCTTAAGGAGAACAGGCGGAGCGGCTGGACCCTGTCATCTGTAACACGACACAGCAAAGACTGCACGGAACCACAATTCTTCCCCACCTGGCTGGATTAGGGTTGCCAGTTTCTTGAAATGGAAATAAGGGACAGGGGAGGGGGAGCACAGGCATATGCTTATTTAACAAATGTAATGTTTTTACACCTGCATGACTGCCTTATTATTACTTTTACTGTATCTAAATACACAATAAACTTAGTTGTAAGAAGTCCTGTTCATATGATATACAGTATCTAGTTGTGTAGTTGGCCTGATATTATTGCATTCTAAAGAATCTAACTCCTATATGGAGTATTGTAATTGTTATAGTTAGTTCTTCCTTTAACAATGGAGGTGACACTTTTCTGCATTATGGTTCTGGTTTTCTGCTCCAATTTCTGCCTTTTCTGCATCAATGATGGTGAAATGTTTTTAATCAGGTTATGTAAAGGGAAACACAAAACTCACTTGGTAGGTGACAATTCAAAATATAAAAATATAACAGAATATAATGCAGTAGGCTTCTTCTTTCTTTCATGATTTAGTCATCCCTCTTTCATGTCTTTGATTGGGGAAGTAAACTTTAAATGTGCATTTGGCAACTGTTCACATCTATGATACATTTCAGTTATAAACTCCTAGATTTATAGTTCTTGTGTTTCAGCTGTAGCATACCTACTTTACATTTAATACAAATTATGAATATTAATATTCAAAGTATTAATTCATAAATCCTCGTTTTTCGGGGCACCACAGGAAATTCAGTTCGCCCAAGGGTCTCCGTAATCCTTAGGTAACGTTATGGGTTTAATAATTACACAATTATTCCTAGTGATCAGTTAGTAGTAATTGCTTAATCATTTCTATAAAATCTCATATCGAAGGCGTAAATCCTCCGTTACAGTGGCCTGGAGTTAAACAATATACACACACAGTTCCTGTGATTATGGTGAAAAACTAAAGGTGGATATAAAGTGAGTTGAAATATATCAAAGACATACAACAATAATGATTAAACAAACAGGATGCAATCAATGAAAATGATGGAGTTAAATGTGGATTTAGTGGTCTATTGTGGAAAAGATTTGAGTCTAAGGAGGCAAGAGAACCAATAAACGCAAGTTACGGTAACAACTAGTTAAATTTGGCTAGGATTAAACTAACGGATTAAAAGACTATTGGACATCACAACCACAGAATGCCGTTGGTTCCTTACTGCTTGTTGTTTCTCTAGCCGGTTGGTGTTCAGCCGGCCTCACGCTGGCTGAGTTTCGTGCGTTCTCGGTTGAGACGGCTCCGGGGGTCCGTCACTTCAGCTGGTAACTTAGTTGAAGAAACCTGCAGTGATGTCTGTTAACCTTGGCTCGGTTCGTGGGCCACGTGGCTGGCCTCCCAGGCTTCGTTGTTGTGGGGAAGAGTGAGGTTAGTTGATTCGACGGAAATAAAGCTTAAAAAGAAACTTGGTTGTTTCTGAATTAAAATTTGCGTGACTTAAAACGGTCTGATAACTTTACAAACAAACAAAAGAAAAGAATAACTTCCACGAAAGGAAGCGAGACTTCGAGTGTGTGGCTTGAAAAGAACAAAGAAATCTTTGCGGCAATGCCGGGCCGGTCTCCTTAGGGCGTTGTTGGGAGCCAGGACACACTCCGTAAGCGTGTAGAGCAGAGAGCAAGAGCGAAGAGACCAGAGAACAAGAGAGCGAGCGGTGCGTGTTGCCGTGTTTTGTTTCCTAGGGTGTGTCCCAGGAGGGGGCTGTGTTTCCCCTGAGGGTTTATTTCCGGTCTCCTGAGAGAGGCTATCCCTTAACTTTAATGTCTATTTTAAAATCTATTTGCGTGTATTTTAATCAAATACCTTCCCACAATCAAACCTTAACCGTTCTTAGTTTCAAGCATTTGATAAAAAGGAAAGGAAACAATTACTCAATCGTAATGATTGGAATAGTTACCAGTTAAACACATTTTCAGGATTTCAGGATGGCAGGAACTTAACTAACATTTCCTGGATAATATTGGCTGTTAAACAATCTTACTTAGAGAATTTAAGCAAGTTCCACGAACATGGCATCAGATTATACACAATAAAATACAGAGTGATACATTAAACCGCGGGAGACGCATTACAAGTAATACTACTTTTGTCCTCTGGGGGGGAGCTCTGGTCCTATGAGAGGAGACTGAGATAACTTTGATTATTTATTTAAAACAATCATTTGCTCAGGAGCTGGGGAAATTAATTATTTAACACATGGTAATATTTTTGTTACATGTTCTTTAACAAGAAAATATATAAAAAGGTGTTGAAGCATGGCATTAGTATAACATAAATTAAATGAATATCAGTGAGTATTGAGGAAGATTAAAACACTGCAAATTTACATTCTTTATGGATTCTTCTTTTCAACACAGTCTTAACAAGAACATGGTAATAGAACTACTCAAATTGAAGTGGCGAGAACTACTAAGTAAGCCATGAAGAGCTTTAAAAGTGATCAATAGAATTTTAAAGTCAATTCTAAAACATACTGGGAGCCAGTGTAATGAAGCTAAAATAGGAGTAATGTGGTCATATTTCTTTGTTCTGGTTAAAAGCCTGGCAGCTGAGTTCTGGAAAGTCTGGAGTCGATCAATAGATTTTTGGGTTAAACAGGCGAAAAGACTGTTGCAATAATCTAGCCGTGATGAGATGAACCAGCAGATGGCAGTATTTGTTTTCCCATCTGCTGGGACCCAATGACCAGGATTTCTGTTTTGTCTGAGTTCTGCTGGAGGAAATTATTTGACATCCATTTTTTTACTTCACAAAGGCAGTTGCTAAGTGAACTCAGCATTCCAGGGTCTGTGGATCTGACGGGCAAGTATATTTGTGTGTCATCAGCATAAATCTGAAAAGAAATGCCATGTTTATGGATAATATGTCCAAGGGGAAGCAGATACAAGGAAAACAAAATGGGTCCTAAGACCGACCCCTGAGGCACACCATATTTAACTGGGCAGAACGAGGAGACATAGTTGTTTACAGACACGCAAAACTTCCTATTTGACAGGTAGGATGAAAACCATTCTAGGGCAGTACCAGAGATCCCCACCCA
>NW_025739531.1:0-2859 GCF_021292245.1 Micropterus dolomieu
AAAGGACTTAATAGTTCAAACTAATGATTTTAGTAATTGTTAATAAATAATTTATTAGGGCTTTATACAGTAGTCCTGTTATAACTTTTTGCATTGAGAGTTACGAAAAATCCAATTGTGTGGAGTGTGTGATCCGCCTTATTATTTCTTTAGTTAATCATGAAGATGCCTCAAATTGATCTTTTGAGAACTCATTTTCTGGAAAAAAGCTTTATTAATGACTATGACTATTGAGTAATGACTATTTACAGTAGCTGGGCAGATGGCTTATTGGCAAGTGCGATACACGTGAGCATTTAACAATGGACAACCAACATTTATAATTGCATTGCACCAATAAATAGAAAAGGATAAACACCAGCCAAGCAATTCTTCACAACATGGCAGCCCTAAAGTTTTTTATTTTAAAGACTATCCATCTAGAACTACTAAATGATTTATGAACAAAATAAAAAACAGGTTAAACTTATAAAACCTTTAATTGGTTCCACAAAAGTGCAGCTACAAAAGAAGGGCTGCAGCTAACAATGATTTTCTTTACAGATGAATCTTGATTTATTATATGAGATATTTTAAAATTTCAGAAAATGGTGAAACAAAAAAAATCACGATTTCCCAAAGCTCAAGGTGACATTTTCAGATGGGCATTCCAGTAGTCTAGCAGCAGATCCAGCGACCTACTAATGGCATCAGACAAAGGGCTTGTCTCTGTACTTGTCTTATTAGATCTTACATTTACAGTACATTAAATTTATTCATTTGGCAGATGCTTTTATCCAAAGCAACTTACATTTGAGAATCAACTTAAAAGCATCAACAAGATCTTAGTGCTGCCTTCAACACCACTGATCATCACATCCTATTCCAGAGAATATTTAATTGGCATTAAAGGAACCGCTCTAAGCTGGTTTAAATTGTATTTATCAGCTCGATTTCAGTTTATACATGTTAATAGTCACAGAGTTCCACAAGGTTCTGTGCTTGCACTAATCCTATTCCCCTTATATATGCTTTCTTTAGGTAATATTATCAGGAAACACTCCAGTTAGCTAAACTTCAAGCAAGCCTTAAGGACGTTTAAACCTGGATGACCTGTAATTTTCTGATGTTAAACTCAAACAAAACTAAAGTTATTGTATTTGGCCCCAAACGCCTCAGAGACACATTATGTATATATAGTTACTCTAGATGGCATTGCCCTGGCCTCGAGCACCACCAAAAGGAATCTTGGAGTTATCTTTCATCAGGATATGTCCTTTAACTCCCACATAAAACAAACTTCAAGGACCACCTTTTTTCACCTATGTAACAAATCAGGCACATCCTGTCTGATAATTATGCAGAAAAACTAGTCCACGCATTTGTTACTTCTGGGCTGGATTATTGCAATTCTTTATTATCAGGCTGCCTGAATAAGTCCCTTAAGACTTCAGATGATACTGAATGCCTCTGCATGTGTACTGACAAGAACTAGGAAAATATATCATATTTCTCCTGTATTAGTTTTTCTGCACTGGCTCCCTGTAAAACCAGAATAGAATTTAAAATCCTAATATAGTACCTTATTACTCTACTAGAACACTGCACTCCCAGAATGCAATTTTACTTGTGCTTCCTAGAGTTAGAGTCAGAGCCTTCAGCTATCAAGCTCCTCTCCTGTGGAATCATGTCCCAGGTCTCTCTGTCTCTCTCTCTCTGTGTCTGTCTGTCTCGCTCTTGGCATGAATTTTAAAGTTAAACAATTTTGCCAAAGCAGTTTGCAACAAAATCAAAAAGTTTACATTTTTACATTTTACAAGTTACAAAAGCAAAAATAATAAATGCAATTAGAATGTAAACTACAAACCAGAATTAACAAGATTTAACCTGACATGCAGCGAATATTAAGTGCAACAGCTTGCTGAGTCACTCGCTGTCCCTCAGGTTGTGACACAGGGACACATACTTGGTGGCAAGGTTTTCCGTATGTCCTTATCTCTGTCAGTCTCTTTCTCTCTCGGTCCACTCTACACCTGCTCTATATTAAAAGTACAATGAGATAACTTCTGTTATGAATTGGTGCTACATAAACAAAATTGAATTGAATCGGGGAGATGAATGCATGAACCAATTTATCAGCATCTGACTGAGACAAGTGGTATTTTTGGTGGTAAAATGCTCTCTTAGTTATACTTGTAATTTAACTTGTGAAGTTTAGTTTCAAATCCAAGATAACACCTACAAGTGCTGGTCATTTAATTAGAATATCATCAAAAAGTTGATTTCAGTAATTCCATTCAAAAAGTGAAACTTGTATATTATATTCATTCATTACACACAGACTGATATATTTCAAATGTTTATTTCATTTAATTGTGATGATTAAAACTGACAACTAATGAAAATCCCAAATTCAGTATCTCCGAAAATTAGAATATTACTTAAGACCAATACAAAAAAAGGATTTTTGGAAATGTTGGCCAACTGAAAAGTATGAACATGAAGAGTATGAGCATGTACACCAACTTAGTTGGGGCTCCTTTTGCCTGAATTACTGCAGCAATGCGGCGTGGCATGGAGTCGATCAGTCTGTGGCACTGCTCAGGTGTTATGAGAGCCCAGGTTGCTCTGATAGTGGCCTTCAGCTCTTCTGCATTGTTGGGTCTGGCGTATCGCATCTTCCTCTTCACAATACCCCGTAGATTTCCTATAGGGTTATGGTCAGGCGAGTTTGCTGGCCAATTAAGAACAGGGATACCATGGTCCTTAAACCAGGTACTGGTAGCTTTGGCACTGTGTGCAGGTGCCAAGTCCTGTTGGAAAATTAAATCTGCATCTCCATAAAGTTGGTCAGCAGCAGGAAGCATGAAGCGCTCTAAA
>NW_025739532.1:0-1975 GCF_021292245.1 Micropterus dolomieu
TTTGGTGGAACGCCAATTCCTCTCAAGTTTCCGCGATATTTGCTTTAATTTGCGAGTTTCAGTATTATCAGTATTCGGCTACCACAGGCTAACTCAGGCACCTCAGGCACTTCCGCACCGACTACCGGGGACTGGCTAGCTACAGTAGCTAAAGACTGATCTACCAAGGTGCGGAGCCGGACTTCTAAATCACTGAGCCTCGCCTCCATGTCTACAAATAAACTACACTTATTACACGTACCATTACCGCTAAAGGAGGCAGAGGAGTAACTGAACATCTGACACACCAAGCAGGAGAAAGTAGGAGAGGGAGAAGGAGAAGCTAACGGCTAAGCTAAAGTACTGTAGCGCTGACTACATGACTACTTTTGAACAACTATGAGATTGAACAGCAGTCACTAAAAGACGGAAAGAAGTGTGAGTGCTTAGGCAAAATTACTGTAAGAATAAGTGTTTAGTGGACAGTTGGCCGCTATAATGACAAATCTAACAAATTTAACTGGTATTTAGCGAGAGCAGCACAACACGCTACCAACACACAAGCACCGGAAACGGAAATGAGTCAGCCCGCTTACCACAGTACGTCAGCAAGTTTGGAAGGAGAGGACTTGGCTGGTTAGATAGTTGAGGACTCGGCTGGCGGTTTGGAAGGAGAGGACTCGGCTGGCGTTTTGGAAGGAGACGACTCGGCTGGCGGTTTGGAAGGAGACGACTCGGCTGGTTACATAGTTGAGGACTCAGCTGGTGGGCTGGAAGGAGAGGACTCGGCTGGTGGTTTGGAAGGAGAGGACTCGGCTGGCGGTTTGGAAGTAGACGACTCGGCTGGCGGTTTGGAAGGAGACGACTCGGCTGGCGGTTTGGAAGGAGAGGACTTGGCTGGCGGTTTGGAAGGAGAGGACTTGGCTGGCGGTTTGGAAGTAGACGACTCGGCTGGTGGTTTGGAAGGAGACGACTCGGCTGGCGGTTTGGAAGGAGACGACTTGGCTGGTAGTTTGGAAGTAGAGGACTCGGCTGGTAGTTTGGAAGTAGAGGACTCGGCTGGTTACATAGTTGAGGACTCGGCTGGCGGTTTGGAAGGAGACGACTCGGCTGGCGGTTTGGAAGGAGACGACTCGGCTGGTTACATAGTTGAGGACTCAGCTGGTGGGCTGGAAGGAGAGGACTCGGCTGGTGGTTTGGAAGGAGAGGACTCGGCTGGCGGTTTGGAAGTAGACGACTCGGCTGGCGGTTTGGAAGGAGACGACTCGGCTGGCGGTTTGGAAGGAGAGGACTTGGCTGGCGGTTTGGAAGGAGAGGACTTGGCTGGCGGTTTGGAAGTAGACGACTCGGCTGGTGGTTTGGAAGGAGACGACTCGGCTGGCGGTTTGGAAGGAGACGACTTGGCTGGTAGTTTGGAAGTAGAGGACTCGGCTGGTAGTTTGGAAGTAGAGGACTCGGCTGGTTACATAGTTGAGGACTCGGCTGGCGGTTTGGAAGGAGACGACTCGGCTGGCGGTTTGGAAGGAGACGACTCGGCTGGTTACATAGTTGAGGACTCAGCTGGTGGGCTGGAAGGAGAGGACTCGGGTGGCGGTTTGGAAGTAGAGGACTTGGCTGGCGGTTTGGAAGGAGAGGACTTGGCTGGTGGTTTGGAAGTAGACGACTCGGCTGGTGGTTTGGAAGGAGACGACTCGGCTGGCGGTTTGGAAGGAGAGGACTTGGCTGGTAGTTTGGAAGGAGACGACTCGGCTGGCGGTTTGGAAGTAGAGGACTCGGCTGGTTACATAGTTGAGGACTCGGATGGCGGTTTGGAAGTAGAGGACTCGGCTGGTTACATAGTTGAGGACTCGGATGGCGGTTTGGAAGGAGAGGACTCGGCTGGTTACATAGTTGAGGACTCGGCTGGCGGGCTGGAAGGAGACGACTCGGCTGGTGGTTTGGAAGGAGACGACTCGGCTGGCGGTCTGGAAGTAGAGGACTCGGCTGGTTACATAGT
>NW_025739533.1:0-6800 GCF_021292245.1 Micropterus dolomieu
AAGATGTATTTAGTGCACTGCTAGAATCTGACTGAAATTGAATTGTTAAAATGTGAAAAGTGGAAAATAGAACATTTGAGATTGAAACTGATATCATGAAATGGCAGCTTGAGAATCAAAAGTGAAATCGAAAAAGCCTGAAATGGATGAAGGAAAAGCTTAAAGTGAAAAATGCAAAAGGGAAAAACAACTTCACTGAGACAGAAAACATAAAAAAAGTATAAAACAGGAAGTTCTCTGATAAAATACTTTAAGCTTAAATTGAAATAGGAAAACATCTTAAGACATCAGAAGCTGAAGAAACCTTAGTTTTTGAAATAAAGTAAATTTTAACCAAGTTAGCATACAATACTTTGTTGTCCATTTTCCTTTTAGAACTTTAAGTCGCATATAAAGTAGGATGACAAGGAAAGTGTCCTATCTCTCATTTTGAATGTTATTCTGTATAGGCTACGGTAATTTTGTATTCTTAATTTTTTTTTGTCTTGTGTACTGACACATATCAATAAACTTGAACTTAACCATCTTTGGCTGGAGCGGGGCCACCTTATAAACACAAGTCTGGTACCTGGCGTATTGGGTGAGTGAGGAAGTTACACCATCGGTCGGTCCAGTGTTGGCCGTTGCCCATTACATCCTCAGGAGAATTTTAAGCTTTGCTAAAATGAAAAACCCTGCACACGCAGTCGGCACCTAGTCTTGAAAATAGGGAGATGCACAACCATGCAGCCCAATGACTATGTAAGAAATCCACTGCTTTTTTAAAGTGGTCCAGATGCATCTCTGACATTAACAAGTAAACACTGCTACAGCCAGAACCACAAAACCTATGTTAGCCGGATATGTCAGATGTAAAGGTGTTTAGATCCAACACCGCAGGAAAGGGACCTTCTCTGGGAGCATACACATAGGCCTGCGAGTAAATGTCAACAGTGGATCACATAAAATCCTACATCTACTTACATAATGACCTGGTGCGGCCAGAACAGTCTGGACCTCTGAAGACAGTGGAGATGGTCATGGACTTCAGAAAGCCCAGCCCCACCCTCCCCCATCATCCTGCGTGACTCATCAGTCGCCACTGTGGACTCCTTCCGCTTCCTGGGCACCATCATCTCCCAGGACCTCAAATGGGAGCTGAACATCACCTCCATCACCAAAAAGGCCCTGCAGAGGATGTACTTCCTGTGGCAGCTGAAGAAGTTCAGCCTGCCGAAGACAATGATGGTGCACTTTTACACCGCCATCCCTGAGTCCATTCTCACCTCCTCCATCACCATCTGGTACGCTGCTGAGAAGGTGATTGGCTGCAATCTTCCATCACTTCAGGACCTGCACGCCTCCAGGACTCTGAGGCGAGCAGGAAAGATTGCAGCTGACCCCTCCTTTCTCGTGTGTGCAATAAAGCTTCTTCTGATTCTGATTCTGATGAACATCCTTTTGATGCATCAATAATACTGATTTCATTGCTACAACCACAGCTTTATGGTTTATCTAATTATATTAACTTTAACGACAGAAAAGCAGCCAACATTGAGGTCAGGGTCTATGGGGTACAACTGAAAATAAGCTTGACTCAATCATTTTGTAAAAGCTCTATGCTGTTACACCTCATGTTGGTGGACCCAAGAGCCAACACAGAACACAGCAGGCGATGTGAAAGTGAGCAGTTTTTATAAACAAACGTGTTGATGAAGAGGTATGTGGTTGGGCAGACTCGTCATAGACGCTGGTAGTCTTACCACCATGGGGTTAATAACCTTGTTAATCACAAACGGATCCACAAAACAAGGTGCCAACTTATGTCTGGTGCACACCGATTTTAAAATCTTAATCAATTTTAAAAACATGGGATACCACAGACATAACAAACCGATTTTAATTACGCACATACAGGAGGAAGGGTGATGAAGCTGAAATGCAGCACAGTCCAGTGACACCTTTATCCAAAGCGACTTACAATTGCTATACAAGCAACAAGGGTTAAGTGTCTTGCTCAGGGACACAATGGTGGATGGGTAACAGTGGAGGATTGAACCCGGATCTCTCACACCAAAGGTAGGTATCTTATCCATTGCACCATCGCCACCCCATATACACTGCTCAAAAAAATAAAGGGAACACTTGTGAGACCATATGCTGGTGCGGTTGGCCCTGGGTTCCTCCTAATGCAAAACAATGCTAGAACTCATGTGGCTGGAGTGTGTCAGCAGTTCCTGCAAGAGGAAGGCATTGATGCTATGGACTGGCCCGCCCGTTCCACAGACCTGAATCCAACTGAGCACATCTGGGACATCATGTCTCGCTCCATCCACCAACGCCACGTTGCACCACAGACTGTCCAGCAGTTGGCGGATGCTTTAGTTCAGGTCTGGGAGGAGATCCCTCAGGAGACCATCCGCCACCTCATCAGGAGCATGCCCAGGCGTTGTAGGGAGGTTATACAGGCACGTGGAGGCCACACACACTACTGAGTCTCATTTTGACTTAAGGACATTACATCAAAGTTGGGTCGGCCTGTAGTGTGGTTTTCCACTATGATTTTGAGTGTGACTCCAAATCCAGACCTCCATGGGTTGATAAATTTGATTTCCATTGATAATTTGTGTGATTATGTTGTCAGCACATTCAACTATGTAAAGAAAGGAGTATTTAATGAGATTATTTCATTCATTCAGATCTGGGATGTGTTATTTTAGTGTTCCCTTTATTTTTTTGAGCAGTGTATATAATATGCTGTATAATAAAATCATAATTTACTGTATGTGTTGATTATATTTTGTATTATGAATCTGAATGTGCAAGGTAACTGGTAACTAAAGTTATCAAATGAATGTAGTGGAGTAAAAAGTGCAGTATTTCCCTCTGAATTGTTGTGGAGTAGAAGTATAGTTGCAGACAATGGAAATACTCAAGTAAAGTAATACTTCTATTGGTTAACAGTATTTTAACATATACCTACAGTAGGCTACCTGACTGCAGATGTCACACTGCCGCAGGCAGGGAGGTGACAGTTGTGTGTTTGGTTTTGTCTGTCTGTGTGTGTTCTCTGTCTCTCCCTCTGGCCTCACCTTTCCTCCCTCTCCCTCAGGGCGGAGTTGTGGGCTGCACCACTGGGCGGTTCTCCCCAACTGCAGGCAATCTGCTGCTCACACACCTGTCTCCTGTCATCATCAGGACTGGCTTTTATACCCTGCCATCTTCTCAGTTCCTTGCTGAATTATTAAGTCTAGTTTGTGAGTGAAACTATGACCAGCTTTATCCTGCCTCCTGTTGCTTCTGTACCTGTTTTTTGACTCTGTATTCCTGTGCCCTGCTTAGTGTTCTTGGAGAACCCTGCTCTGCTCTCGTGCCGCTCTGTTACGGAAGACGGCTGGAGATTCCCCATCGCAAACTCACTTCTCTGCCAGCCCTATTTAACTGCCCTGCCAGGCCTCGCACTTACCTGCCACGCCACGCCACACCAGAGGAACCTTAGCCCCAGCATCAAGCCTATCTCACCATATCTTGTGTCAAACTGTGGGAAAATCCTCCTGAGCCATGTTCTTGTCTGCATCTGGGTTCTGAGCCACGAGACAGTAAAGCAAATTGTGGGCTATTCATTATTTATTTAGTTCTTTCAATCACAGGTGGAGACCATACATAAAGTGATCAAGAAAAAAGGTCCTCAAGTATAGACGTACAAGGTGTGTGTATGTGTTTATATTTAAATGATTAATTATGTTGTTGGGGATGGAAACTTGTGAGGACAAAAAGCTGGTCCCCACAAGGATACCTACTTTTTCTTTCTTTTTTTTTTTTTTTTTTTTTTTAACTTTTTCCAAATAAACTACCTTGGTGTTTCTTCTGAAGTGTTCTGAAAGTTCACAGTAAGTAGGTAAGTCCATGTTTGTCAGTAGGAAAAACATGGACTTAGAACTTTGATTAAATGATCCTATTAAGTAGGTTGCTTAAATGATTCATCGAGACTGAAACCGACCTGCTGGATGAGAGTATATGGTATAAGGGAATCCCAAAAGGTAAATTTTAAATTTGTAAATGCCCCAACGGAGTCAGACTGATATCAGTAGGAAGGTTATGTATCTGTGAGTTTGACAAATAGCTTTTGTTTCACACTTTGAACAAGGATTTTCATCTTTAATGTTTAAACCTCAACTCTTGGTTATGAAAAGCTTTTAACTGGCGAGGCAGTAGTTAGGGAAGCCCTGTATCTAACTGTGTTACAGTGACTGATACTTATTTTATTAAATATCGCCTGCTATTAATTTTTTTTGGCCTCTGTGTCATTTAGCTTCAGTTTGACAGAATACTTGAACTTATGTTTGCATTGTGCAACACAGCCCTGTGCAAACAGAATTACATAAGGATTCAAGTAAATGATTTATTTAATAGCAGCCAGCAGTACATTTACATTACATTTATTTATTTAGCTGATGCTTTCTGCTATCGATTGCTGTTCTGAAAAGTTACAGCTTATAGGACGAAGACAAGAAACACCTACAAGCGAAAGAGGTGGCGTAAGCTAGATAACAGTTCTGGTCTATCTCTGAGTGACATTTGTCAAGCTTTTATCGTCAGTCAATTCTGGATTCATTGTAGTGCATGTATTGACTCCTTGAAAGTAAACAATCATTAATTAAGACTCCAGTGACTCTGTCGTTCTTTGGAAAAGATTTTCTTAACTACTTAGTCCTTCGAGCCAGACCCCAATATCCTTCCTCCAGCCAGGTTTGGGACCTGAAACCGTGCACAGGGGGAGTCAGAGATTCCTCGGGAAAGACCTCCTGCTGAATTGCTGTGACAATAGAGGCCAGGACCCGCTGGAAAGAAGAGGGTGACGGGATCCTACAGAGGAGACAGACTTACTGGACTCCCGGAGACCGGATTGTAGGTGAGGATAAAACATATAGTTACTTGAAAGACAGAAACTTGGTATTCAGATAGTGATGATATTCTGTTCCATTGGCTTGTTTCAGAGTGTTCATGAACCGACTCTGTTTTAACCACACCCTCGACCTTGTTCTGGTATACGGTATTGAAATTGAACATTTAATAGTGTTCCCACAGAATCCCTCTTTATCGACCACTGTTTTATAACTTTTGAGTTTGTATTGCTGAACTACACGCCATTGGGCAAAAAAATTCTATACAAGATGTCTGTCTGTAGCTAAATTTAAGGATGCGATTCCATCAGCTCTAAATTCATTATCAAGTCACAAAGTAACGGAGGACTCCTATACTAATTTCAGTCCCTCCCAAATCGATCATCTTGTTGATAGTGCTGCAGGCTTGCTGCGAATGACACTCGACTCTGTAGCCCCTCTAAAAAAGAAAATAATAAAGAAAGCAGTTGCTAAACAGCTGTGTGACTTTCTACAGAGCAATAGTTTATTTGAAGATTTTCAGTCAGGATTTAGAGTTCATCATAGCACAGAGACAGCACTAGTGAAAATTACTAATGACCTCCTAATTGCATCAGACAAAGGACTTGTCTCTGTACTGGTTTTATTAGATCTTAGTGCTGCATTTGATACCATTGACCATCAGATCCTATTGCAGAGACTGGAACATTTCATTGGCATTAAAGGAACCGCTCTAAGCTGGATTAAGTCCTATTTATCAAATTAAGTAATTTAAAGTTACCTGACACACAAATCATGGCTGGAATAGTGTTGTGTGATGTTTTCCAAGCCACTTTGTTTGTTTGGGCTGTTTTCAAACACCAGACAGAACGGACAGCTATCTGAGCGTGAGAAGATATTCACTGAATTTGACAAAAAGATATGTATTGGATTAGAATTGCATACCCCACCTTTAACTCTAGTATAATCATGTGTGAATGTGTGTTAATGTTTTGTAATGAATAGAACCATTTAATATTTGATTGATAATAGGTGATATCGCTTCTTGTAAGGCTATGAAAACAGGGTGCATGCTCACTACATTTAAAGGAGAAAACGTGAAGATGTATTTAGTGCACTGCTAGAATCTGACTGAAATTGAATTGTTAAAATGTGAAAAGTGGAAAATAGAACATTTGAGATTGAAACTGATATCATGAAATGGCAGCTTGAGAATCAAAAGTGAAATCGAAAAAGCCTGAAATGGATGAAGGAAAAGCTTAAAGTGAAAAATGCAAAAGGGAAAAACAACTTCACTGAGACAGAAAACATAAAAAAAGTATAAAACAGGAAGTTCTCTGATAAAATACTTTAAGCTTAAATTGAAATAGGAAAACATCTTAAGACATCAGAAGCTGAAGAAACCTTAGTTTTTGAAATAAAGTAAATTTTAACCAAGTTAGCATACAATACTTTGTTGTCCATTTTCCTTTTAGAACTTTAAGTCGCATATAAAGTAGGATGACAAGGAAAGTGTCCTATCTCTCATTTTGAATGTTATTCTGTATAGGCTACGGTAATTTTGTATTCTTAATTTTTTTTTGTCTTGTGTACTGACACATATCAATAAACTTGAACTTAACCATCTTTGGCTGGAGCGGGGCCACCTTATAAACACAAGTCTGGTACCTGGCGTATTGGGTGAGTGAGGAAGTTACACCATCGGTCGGTCCAGTGTTGGCCGTTGCCCATTACATCCTCAGGAGAATTTTAAGCTTTGCTAAAATGAAAAACCCTGCACACGCAGTCGGCACCTAGTCTTGAAAATAGGGAGATGCACAACCATGCAGCCCAATGACTATGTAAGAAATCCACTGCTTTTTTAAAGTGGTCCAGATGCATCTCTGACATTAACAAGTAAACACTGCTACAGCCAGAACCACAAAACCTATGTTAGCC
>NW_025739534.1:0-1714 GCF_021292245.1 Micropterus dolomieu
TTCACGCCTGGATTATTGCAACAGCCTTTTCACCTGTTTAACCCAAAAATCTATTGATCGACTCCAGACTGTCCAGAACTCAGCTGCCAGGCTTTTAACCAGAACAAAGAAATATGACCACATTACTCCTATTTTAGCTTCATTACACTGGCTCCCAGTATGTTTTAGAATTGACTTTAAAATTCTATTGATCACTTTTAAAGCTCTTCATGGCCTCTCGCCTTGTTATATTTCTGACCTTTTAGTCCCATACGCACCAGCACGTACCTTGAGATCCTCGGGCAGAGGTCTGTTGTCTGTTCCAGAGTCTCGACTGAAAACTAAAGGGGATAGAGCGTTTGCTGTCAGGGCCCCGAGGCTCTGGAACAGCCTGCCCGAGGAAATCAGGTCGGCTGAGTCAGTGAACTCTTTTAAGTCCCTTCTTAAAACATACTTTTATAGGAGAGCTTTTCCCGATCTTATTTGACTTTATTTATCCCTTTTATTTTATTGTATTTTACTAATTTTATATTAAATTTTCATGCTCTTATCTTTTTTTGTATTATTCTTTACACTTTGTAACTTGTTTTTGAAAAGTGCTCTACAAATAAGGATTATTATTATTATTATTATTATAGTATTATGACAGGGCATTACAGCAAATGATGTACCAAGGAAAGATGCTGCTTATTAATTCATACAAGTAACATCTAAACACCTCTAAGATAATTAGTGTTATTATGAAACTAGAAATTTTTGTTCTAATAAATGACTTTTACTAGTACAGTGAAATCAAATAGCTCCCTAATACGGGTTACAGTGTACAAAGGCCTGAGACAGGTGAAATGAAGTGAAATAGCAACCCTGTATTGACAATTTTTAATGATCCATGTAACTCCTGGACCCAGAATGACTCAAATGATGAGGTGCAAAATATGTTAAAGGGACAAATCATCTAATCACACTGTACTGTAAAGCATGTGTAACTGTAACTATGATGACTGACAATGTTAACCCTGGAGTTAAGATAAATAGCACACTCTCTAAGACATCCTCGCTCATTCAAGTGTTGTACTCTGATGTATGGGTGTCACTGTGAGTCCATCTGCAGATGACTGAATAAACCTACAGAAAGTCAAATGTTGGCTTCGGGTTGTTTATTTCAACAGAATTCCACTGAAGCAAAACGTCTACAAGCAGATATGAAGAGGCTGCATTTGAGAGTTGACTGAAGCAATGGGATAAATGTTGCATTTCTAAATAAAGGTTTCACTGTTTTTCTAACTCATCTTCAGAATAAAAATCTAGCCCACATTGTAGCAGCGGTCAAAATACATGGTACATACAATAACAAAGAACAAAGCCAGTAAATTGAATCACCCAGTAAAAAGTCAATATCAAGGATTTGGTACTCAGTGAACCCATCTCTCTACACTGTTAATCAGCAGCAGTCTGAAGTTCAGTCATACTGGACCATGGGGTGGTCACTCCAGGGAGGCAGGTTGCAGAGTTTCTCTTCAGTGGCTGTTTCGATGGGCCAGCCCCAGGCCTTGAAGAATCCAGCCAAGTTCATCCCCACAGTCTGGGAGAAGGTCTCTGCATACAGGTTCATCTTTCCGTTGTTGTCATTGGGAAAGTTGGACATCTTGTGGTAGGCAGCAAACACCTTCTTAAAGGCATCCCAGCCAAACTTTTCCTGGAGCTACATGGAAGGAGCCAGAGGTAGAGGAAAGAA
>NW_025739535.1:0-13137 GCF_021292245.1 Micropterus dolomieu
ATATGTACACACACACACACACACACACACACACACACACACGCACACACACACACATACACACACACACACACACACACACACACACACAGTTAAGATACAAATACTAATAGATAAAGTTCAAGGTACATTATTTTAATAGCTCCACTAAGTTACTCCTGTGTTGCCAAGGGTCAATATACTCCCAAATGATTACCATTACCTTTGATACCTCGAGTACATTTTGGTGTTACTAGTTCTGAACTTTAGTAAGACTGAATGCAAGCCTTTTTCTTATAACAGAGTATTTTTTTAACATGGCTTTACTTTTTCTTTACAACAACCACATGGGTTACTGCACTGTCAAACATATGTGCTTAATTATGTCAACATAAACACCCTTAATATTTGATGAGTCTGCCTCTCAATCTGTCATGGATACACAGTTTGTCCTGCTGCTTGCATTACATAACCATGACCCTTTGCCTGCTGCACCTCAACAGTTATTTGTCATAGTACAAAAACAGATAACTTCTTAACCAGAGATTGAACTAAAAAAAAAAAGTAGTAAAATACTCTTAACACAGACAATGATAGTGCCTGGTAATATTATGTACATGGTTAATGCATGTCCAGTAGATACTGTACAGTATATTGTTATTTATTGATATGGCAAAGTGCTTTATCTGAATTGCATAAATGAGTATTGGAATATCTACAATGAATATATGTACACACACACACACACACGCACGCACAGTTAAGATACCAATAATAATAAGTAAAGTTCAAAATTGTTACTTAAGTAGCTGCACCAAGTTACCCCTGAGTTGACAAGGGTCAATATACTTCAAAATGATTACTATTACTTTTGATACTTCAAATACATTTTGGTGTTTCTAGTTCTGAACTTTATAAGTATTTTTATAACATGGCTTTACTTTTTCTTTACAACAACCATAGGGTTTACTGCACTGTGAAACATATGTCCTAGGTTATGTCAACATAAACACCTCTGCCTCTCAATCTGTCATGGATACACAGTTTGTCCTGCTGATTGTATTACATAACCATGAACCTTTGCCTGCTGCACCTCAACAGTTATTTATCGTAGTGGGTTACCTTTGTACACCGGTCCAAATTGAAATAAAATGAAAAAATAAACACGCTTAATTTCAAGACTTTGAACCATTTAAAATCACAAACACACCCGTATCTTCTTAAAAAGAATATATCCCTATGCTAGATTTATTTGGTGTTGAAAGTGCAACAGTCCTCTCCCCCCCGCTGCCAGGACCGAGTTGGTTTGATCCTACATGGCGTAAAGTTTCCTTCCGTGTTGAGCACAGTGTCAGCCTGGCACAAAAGAGTGGAGGCAAAGGTAAGCACAAGACCTAACTCACCTTTTTAAAAGGTTTTACATCACGCTGTAGTCTGTGGCAGTCTGCGGGAATTACACGTCAGCGATGATAGATTAACACCGGAGCTTGAAACCTAAAGTACAGAAGACATGTTCATCTTTTTCTGTGAACCATTAGCTTAAGAGAAATGCTGACTCCACTGTTACGCAAAATGAGGCTAACTTATAGGTCGTTTCTTAGCATGTGTAAAATACATTAGATTTAATTAGCTTTTGTACCTATCAGGTATCACCCAACACTGTTTAGTTTCTTAATTAACATGTGTATATGTATTTTTAACAGCACATTGTTTTTATTCAGTGTTGTCACGGTCCAGGGAATAGCCAGGGCCCTAAGTCCATTCCCGCTGGCTATCCTTGACATTTTCCTCGTTTTATCTAAAGGGGTATTTCTTAACATTAAAACATCTCATTAGCAAAACTAGTTAAACTGGTGTCTACGTTTCATGATGTTGGGCTTCACACACACGCTGTCTGAAACCGGTGCTAGTATCTCGACTGTTGCAAAACTGTTCAAGTTGAGCAGAAAGAGGTGAATTGTGAGGGTGAACTCCAGTGAACTTCGGGTATGTCTGGTTCGTTGATCATTTAAAACCCTAGTGGGACAGCTATTGAAATGTATTTAACTTGGCAACTAACCAAACTCTCACATGATTATGATAAGAGTTAACCAGGCGTTGGCGTGAAGTTGAACCTACAGTGTAATGATATATAGTGTGTCTGTCAACTCTGTGGCTTTACCCACTGTGTCAGAGGTATTAGGGATAGTGTGAAAACAAGCAGACTGTTATTTTGAACAACTTTTAAATTTGAGGCGAACTTGATCTATCAGGTAAGCACTTGTTTTCCCTCGTGTATTTTCTTTGACAGGGCAAACGTGTGTGTGAGAAATAAACAAAGAAAAAACAGAATTAGTAATTAAATGTGTAGTTATCACATCAAAGGTTGCCTATGTTGTTAGGTTTGTCTGTAACTTTTAATATCCATGTAAAACACACTGTGGACTGGAGAGAGGAGGCACTTGTGTTTTCTGTTTGGGCTGCTAATTAATCCTGCAGGGAGGTCACCAAGGAAAGTAGGTATGGATACTATATCATAACAGACCGAAGACTGATAAGTGATGTAGTTTGCGGCCATTACCTTTTTAGCTTCACGTCAGTTGGCAGTTTATTAGGTACATCTAGCTAAAACTCATGTAATATTTATTCTACCCTTACTGATATAAATGGGGTTTTAGCTAGGCGTACCTTACAAACTGGAAAATATAGCATCCATACGGAGCAATCAATAAATTGGCCAGGCAGATATATTGTCTAATGAAAGCTCATTGTGAATATATCTGATCTGTACAGAAATGCCACTTGTATGTTTAGTTTATTTTACAGTTTATTTTATGAAATGTTCCACTTATCACAATTCTTTAAAAAACAAAATCCTTATCACATTAAGTGTTTATGTTTTAAAAAAAAAAAGACTATTGGCTAATGTATTGTTATCAGACTTTTAAAACACTTAAACATCTATCAGCCTTAAACATCCAGCATTGGTCAGGCGATATATTTGGTTTAGGGCACAATTGGATGCTATTATAAAACTAAACAATTTTGACAGACCAGGTAAACATATTGACAAAGCTACTGTCACGTTAATTTTAGTGTCTGACTTGGTTTGAAATGCTTGTTGTCTGGTGACTAATAATCACCTATCACTGATTATAGAAAATGCTCCAGTAAATAATGTCAGACATTTAGTAAAAGATGGTCACACACATTGCAGTTCGCTTTTCTGTGGAAAATATCTAATTGTTCTACTTGTGAATCACCAGCAAGTGTTTTGACAAGGTCAGGTCAGGATTACAAGCCTTGAAGTCACCGTGACCTTTGTACCTACTGAGATTGGCACACTGGTACCTCTGTACATATAAGTTGAAGTGGTTTGTTTAACATATCAGTGAGTCAGCAGTCTAGTGTGTACATGGCTGTGTCATTCAAACTCTTCTCTAGTTGAGTCCACTTCAGATTTAAAAAAAACAAAACAAGTCTCATTGTTTTCACTCCTTGAACCAAACTGAAACTTGAGCGCTCAGAACATGAAGTCCTTTCGTGCTCAGTGTGAAAAGAGCCGCTGTTGTTGGTACACGACAAGATAAACTTCATGGATCGAATGCAGCGGGTTACAATGTTAGAGAATAGACTAGAACCAAATGTCCAATAATGCTTGCATAAAAGCTGTCATTGTATGATATGGCAGGAAGAATACTGCTCACACTCACGTTAGCAGTCATAGTTCTGTGCAGCAGGTTAACCAGTTTTGTTCAGCTGGAATTTTAACCAGAGGCTTAATAGATTTATTATTTTTTTTAATAAATGCAGATTTTAAATTACAGCTCGCTGTCCTTGCAACTTATCTTAAACACATTCATCACAAGTTGAGAAAAACAGACAATATTCGGTACAAGAAAGGCATTTGATGGCACATATTATCCTAATCTATGTCGTTTATATAACCATTATAAAGATAATGATTAACTTATAAATAAATCTATTGGAAAGTTTTTTTCTGTATAATAGTGAAAAAATAACATCCCCATCCCCAGAGTCAAAACTAATGTCTTCAAACTGCTTATTTAGTCTAATCAACGGTCCAAAAACCCAAATGGATTTATTATACAATCATATGAGCTGGAAGTGGCAAATATTTGCTCCACTCGATAAATGGGGGGAAAAAATGATTGACTAGTAGACTGGTCTAAAGCTGTGTTTTATTTTGTCTGCATGTAGTGTCAACTATCACAGACATGGATGCTGAGACCCCCACCCGCACCGAGCCCATGGCGGATGAAGAGGAGTCTCTGTTCAGCAACCTGGACCTCTTCCTTTTCTCCCTGATTGTCGGCCTTGTCATTTATTGGTTCATGTCCCGCAAGAAGCCGGAGCCCATCCCTGAATTCAAGAAGCTCGACACACCGTGAGTATCCGTCATGGTGTACCTGTGTTTAAATTAAAACATAGTTTGGAGGATAAGCAGGTTCCAGTGTAGATCTGACTATATCTAAATATATTAAAATAATGAAGGCTGCTGCAGAATAAAGAAACAAGCTGTGTGTGTGGTCATGTTTTGTCATTTATTCATTTTATCTTGGTGTAGTAAGAGGCTATTTATTTAATCAGAGTCTTCATTAGAGTATATTTACTTGTAGATCAGTATAGGTGATCCAATAATCTGCCTGTGTCTTATTACATGATAAGAAATTAGACAGAAACGAGTACACTGGGTCATCAAGTTGTCACTAATGTGCCCTGAGGCAAGTATGTGAGAGTGCACGGCTTAGAGCTTGTAAATGTTCCACTAGAAACAACCTTTGTGTCCTCTCTCCCTGTCCTGTTCTCTCCTTTCATCACTTATCAGTGGAGTAATGGGGGCTTGGCTTGATTTCAATGGACTCTCCTTCCATTGGTCACATTTCTAAGTCCCTCCCCAACCACATCACAATTTCTTTGGTCACCAGAGTAAAGCCACGGGCCAGCAGGAGCTGTGTGGCCGAGGTCTTGCCTGGTTGTGAGAATGGTGACTGAGTGGGGGCCATTTGAGTGAAAAAAGGAGGTCGGCTAGAAAGGGGGAAAGACCCCCGTAGAGCATGATTTGCTTTGGGAGGATTGTGTATCTGTGGAGGGAGGGAATACAGGAAAGGGAATATGGAGCAGCACAAGCTAGTCTCCCCTCCCCTTAAAGGGAGCAGTGATTACCTAACTGTTATGAAGGGGGCGTAGTCTTCCATGTCTTTCCTGTGCTTTTGTTTTTGGCCCTGAACCCATTTTGAAAGTTCCCTGGAGAGCAAACGAGGAGGGCGAGCCAAGCTCCTTTTGTGAGTCCTCTCCAAAGGTGGAAAGTTGAGGCAAAAGACAAGCAACTCTTTCTTTGCCCTGAGTTACTTACTTTTTTTTTTTCATTCTTCTTTTCCCCACTCCCCTGTTTTTCTTTTCAGTTTGGTGTGTGCATGTGTGGGCTGAGCTGCTCTGCCATTGGAGTAGGGCCATGTCACAAATGAAATCCTTTTATGATAAATGAGGTTACCATAGCAATGACATTCCCCTCTCTCCTCCAGTGAGATGGGGGCGGGGGATCCTTCAGGGGAAAAAAAAAAAAAGAACCTACCATTCACAGCTCTCCCCACCGAGGAGTCTCTCTGATAACCAGCCAAATTCTCAGAATGGATCTTATGGACTTTTTCGTTCCCAACACCTTTCAGACCGGAGAGGAAAAGGGGCGGGGATAAGGAGGAAGGCATTTTCAGCCCGAGAGTGTTTCAGTGTGTGTTTGTGAGTCAAAAGTGTGGGTCTGCAGCTCAGCTACGTTTTATGGGAAAGTCAGTTTCCCACCATTGTGTCCTCAGCAGTTGCCAGACACTGACAGGGCTTGTAGGGTGTGTGTGTGTGTGTGGTGGAGTTTTCTGTGTGTGGAGACCAGACGCTGCTGGTTTCAGAGGCAGAGTTCAGATCGTGTTGGAGCCTCTGAGGTGAAGGCAGGCGGCTCTTCCAAACCTGCGAATGTCCTGCTGCCTTTCTGGACTGCATTTGTTTTTCCATCCTGTGGTTGTGGAGTCCTGCTTTTGATTTTGAGCGTGGCGGTTCCCGGCGTGGCCTAGCCAGTAGTGCTAGTGGCAGTGGTGAGCTACAGGGCTGCATGCCATGGGCTGTGTCTTCTCCCTGCCAGAGGACAGGAGAGATGCTGCTGAGAGGTCAGTAAAGTGTTTGATTTACTGCTCCGTCTAACGCACAATAAGAGTTTTCTTTTAATGACAGATAATTCTTAAAGCCTGCTGTTAATTTTGATAGCCAAGTTTTGCTTGACACCTTGTAAGTGATAAGTCAGTAGTCAGTGGTGGCTTGTTTCCAAAGTGAGCTCTGCGCACACAGTCATTAACTTGTTTCTAGCATAAACTGGCAAGATAGTGTTTTCACAAAACCTACAACATTCCCAATAGGTTATGTAAGAGGTGGTCATAAAATACATTCGACTACAGACATAATTTAATTATTGGTTCATCTGCCCCCCCACACTTTTTCCACAAGCTCTTCACATGCTGTTCAGGCACTTATGATGTTGCCATCATTGTCTGCACATATGTCCAGCCTTGTTTAATCAGTAAACAAATGTAGAGTAGCATTTGTTAGGGGGTGGGAGCGTTTTAAATTAAAAGCCAGTTTGCAAAACAAAAAAACAGGTGTGAGGTGTATCATGATCACCTCCACGTTTGACAGAGCCTGTGTTGCAGAGCTGAAGACTGAACCGATTCAGCATTAGAAAAGGTTTAGTTCCTGGATGGATTCATGAATGGAAAGTTGATTTTGACAGTATATACACATGCACTTGCACTGTAAATACTTCAGTGACTAAACACCAGTGTGCATGAGAAAGGAAATGATGTCCAAGATTATGAGCCATTTGCGTGTTGTTAATTATCTGCTAACTGTGCCAGTTTGACTCTAAGTAACCTATCAGAATATTATTAAATAATAGTTTGTACTTGGAGTTACAAAGATGGGGTTATTAATCAAAACATATCTTTTGCTGTATTTACTACATGTTTAATTTTACACACGCTCAAGATAATTTTAAGCCTTTTGTCGGTCACAGTTTTCAGATACTGCATAGATTTTTAACTCCCAGCTCTTTTCGAATGATGCACAGAAGATCCTTCCTGTTGAGTGGCAGCGGGGCCGGTGAGGGTCTCGGCTGATAACATTTCAGACAGATCCTGCCAAAGCTGTCAGGAATGCTTCAGCTCGGGGGCAAAGGTTGTTTCAAATTTCAATAAGGCTTTTACACTTTGCTTCAGAGTTAGCAGTCTGTATAAACCACGGGGGCCCGTTGTTATGCCACGTCGGGCATCAGTCCCACATGCCTGCACACCGCCGTGCTGTGGATGGGTTCTGTAGGTTGGAAATTGTTTGTGTGAGAGACAAAATGAAATCAGATGCTCTTAAATGCATCCAAGGTGAAATATAGCAAAAGCATGTATTGTCTGTATTTCTCTAAGCTTTTGTGGCTATCCTACAGTCCTTGTCTGAAAATATATTCATCTGGCATACTGTTTCTGCTTGTAGTTATGTGCAGCCGTTTTGTTCCTTTTTCAGTGCAGACAGAATTGCAGCTGTTCCCTCAGACCTTTTGATGCTAAGGGAAGCGGCGTTGCCTTTAATTTTGCTTGGTAATAGATTTTACTGCCCGTGCCCTTTTATTTATTTTTTTCTTCAAACCCTGTTTGCACGTGTTATTTTGATCTGTTCCCATCCATTAATTACTTCCTGGATAAACCTGAATCAAATTACCATTGAATTACCACGAGGGGCCTATTGCATGCTTATGCTTAGTAAGTGCTTGTGATTACGGTCTGCATGACTAGCGCTTGTGTGGCTGCTTAGTCACCGCTCTGCTTCTCCCGTATGTTGTAAGAATAACTTGGAATAGACGGTTTTCCCACATTGCCTAAGTGTTGGTTGCAATATATTTATTTAGATGCTGATTATTTAAAAATCTGTTCATTCAGACTAAATGATATGGCTGAAATCTATAAAATTAAGCTAATACAGTATTTTTCAGATATTATTAATTATCACAATGTGGCACCTTAATGAATGAAACGTTTACGCATAAACTAATCAAAATTGATGTTTATGCAATACATCAGACAAAACTCACATGCGTAAAACTCAAACTAAATAATTCATTTTTCTTAGTTTTTAATACGTATCATGTTTAAGTATGAATCATTAATTTGGAAGTCAAAGGAAGTCTGTAAATGATTTTGTTTTATCGACCAGTTCTAGTGTATTGTTGAGTTTGTTTGTACCACATAACCCCATGGGACCTTTTAATAACATAGCATTACCTTCTCCTGGTTCATTAGTTATTCCGTCACTTTTTGCTCTCTAAATAAAAGAACGCTTGTGGCGTAAATCCTTTTTTATTGATCTTCCTGGCCTCAATCTGAACTTTAAATGCGCCACTGTTCCCTACCTGTTGTTTGGTCAGAGGTATAATCTGTGATCTGGACATCAACGAAAGGGTCAACGCCCAACAGTGAAGTCAGAACACAGATTTGGAGCCTTCTGCTTGTGATCGAGTTAGATCATTGAGTCACAGCACTTCACCTCTCCAGTGTGAAAGTTATCTGACCGCGCTGTCAAAAAGAAGGATGACCAACAAGTTTTGAAATTGCTATTACAATCTGAGATAGAAGATACATTTTATTTTTTGTTTTGATTTTATGTACACGATATTTCCAACAACTGATGTTTGGTAATTGGTCATTGCTGAATGATTTGTTTTTAATCAAAAGAGTATTGCGATAAAGGATAGGTTGTGTCTTTGTTTATTTGGGGCTAAAATGTCTTACTAACAAATCAAATCTGTTTTGTTTTTTCCAGAGCACCCACCACGAGAGAGACAAGTTTCATCGAGAAAATGAAGAAAACAGTGAGTGTTATTTTTATTCTTTTCAGTCAGCATTTCCACATTTCATTTGTGTTACAGGTCAGCAGTTTCATTTCGCCAACATATTGTCGATAAATTCTCCAGGAGCACTTTTTGTTACTCTTGTTCCAAAACATGACTCAGGGTTTTAAAAGAAGACTGTGAGCCATCACCATGAGACAGTTTTTGTGTCTCTTCACCGCATGTTGATTGACCTTGAAGTTGTTTCCCCCCTTAGTAAAAACCTGTTTGATGCGCAAGTTAAAATGCTTCAGTTCGTTTCAGCAGATATTTTGATTTATGACCTGTAGGCAGAAAAAAAAACATTAATTAAAATGCTATGTTGTTTTCCTCCTCTTCTTCTGCTCTGTGGATGATGACTACAATGGCCTCCCTGCTTATGTGACAATATGCTAGATGTTCTAGATTTAGAAACACTGTTTTGACTGACTGTTTTCAAGCCAGCCTTGACAAAAAGACTTGGTTTTGAATCATGTGGTTTTGTTGCAAATAGTTCAGATACCATGATGGTGGCCGAAAATAACTTTTGGCCCCTAGTGCTATTTAAATTTGTCTTTTTCTTTGTTACGAATTATCATGGCAACATTGTAGGCAAGGATAAAATATTTCAGGATTCTCACACATAAAATGTACAGATGGAGATGCAAAATATAGTATGTAAACTTTCAAAATATCTACAGCATCTGTACTTGACCATTGCCTATGTTTCATAAAGTAGCCCGTAGACATGAGAAATGGGTTAGCTTTTTATTTTAGTTTTTAAATGCACCGTATAAATGTCTTTCCATAACTTTGTAACCAGGGCAAGAACATCATTGTGTTCTACGGCTCCCAGACGGGCACAGCAGAGGAATTTGCCAACAGACTGTCCAAAGATGCTCAGCGCTATGGCATGAAAGGAATGGCTGCGGATCCAGAGGAGTATGACATGGTAATAGGCATCAGGGGAACAACATACAAACCACAGAATTCTTTTGGACGTTACTCATTATAGCTGCCAGTAAATGATTTGTGATCGTGTCGTGTAAAAAAAGCATCACTGCAGTGCTGAAGAAGTCACACCTCAATGATGACAATCTGAAACTTCTGCATCATCCAGACTTTAGTGAGTTTGATAATATAATACAGATTCTAAATGAGCCAAATAACTGCCAGGGTAATATGATATCTGCTAATTATAAATTCACTGCTCTAAAATAAAACATGTCCATGGAAGCGAGGGTTATAAAGACCCAAGGACAGCACACGCTCATATCGACACGTCTATGCTATTTCAAAACAGTAATACAAATTGCACAATATTATGACCTCAGGCTTTATCCAAGAATGTGTCACAACACTGCGGTGAGAACAAGTAGTAGAATAGATAATATACTTTTGATTTGTTAGTAGTATGTAATAACTTGCAAGCTCTTGAGGGAGCTGGTCTGATATTCAAGACAAACTTCCTTAAAATGATGAGTCCTTCAGTGCTCACTGTCTCCGATTCTGATGTCTCCATTTTCCAGGGGGAACTGTCCCGTCTGTCTGATATTAAAAACTCCCTTGCCATATTTTGCATGGCCACCTACGGTGAAGGAGACCCAACAGATAATGCCCAGGACTTCTATGACTGGCTGCAGGAAAATGATGACGAAGACCTCTCCGGGCTAAACTACACTGTGAGTCTTTACGCTCAAGTTTAAGTATACACGAAGTCTTTTCAAATTCTTTCAGGCTTGTAAGGCATGTTGAGAATAGGATAACTTGTCATAAAAAGTAATTTAATAGGAAGTGTGTTGCCCATTTAATAAGAAAAACACAAAGCACTAAAGGGAAAGCAAAATGCATAGTGTGCATGATGTCAGTGACCAGAGATTGTGTTACATTTGCTGTTCTGCCTGTGTGTGTGTGTGTGTGTGTGCGCGCGCGTGCGTGTGTGAGCTTTGTTTCATGCAGCCAAAAATAATTTTGATTATCTGTTACTCTATCAGTTATTTGCTCAGTTAATCGTTTGGTTGATACATCATAAGACAGTGAAAAATGCCCATCACAATATCCTAGCGTCCAATGATATTGTTGTTTTGTCTGACCCAAACCCCAAAATATCCAATTTATTGTAATTTAAGACCAAGAAAAGCAATTAATTATCACATAAGAGAATCTGGAACTATCAAACATTAGCATTTTTGCTTAAACTATTAATAGTTTAAGTAATTTTTATCAAAATATTTGCAGATTAATGTTCAATTGGTTAATGGACTTAGCAGCTTGTGTTTTTCAATGTACACATTTACTGTATAGCTTCTGTTTTGCTCGTTGCCTACACCCCTGCACTATAATGAAAGGTGATTCCGTTTTTAAAGAATGCAAATGATGTCCATTTGATATTTTTTAGAGGTAATGTTGCAGATTTTGTTCACTATTTCTGCCTCACGCTACGTCAGGTTGCATGTCTGTCTTTTGTGTGCATCATGAATGAAAGGGCTTTGTGTTTGCGTGTGTGTCATTGTTGGGATGCAGCGCCTCTGGCCTCATTTCAGTGAAGAACTGTGTTGTAGGAAATCTAGTTAAATTCTTGGGCACAGTCACATCCTTCCTCCCGTATTATCTATTGTCTCTCTGGTCTGTATAAGAGCAGCTCCATACATGACAGTCACTGAGAGGTTTGCAGGGCCTCTTACAAGACATTAATCAGTTTGGCCTGTTGTTTTCATTTTGTATTTTAGAAGAATAAATTGCCTGATGACAACAACTTGGTGATATGTTCACCCCTAAACTGAAAAGTAGTCAAATATCTGCACTAGTTAATTAATTTTAGATTAATAATGGCAACTTTTAATAATTGAAAACCATAAGTACTCTTATTTCCAGCTTTTGTTTGTTTGGTTCAGGATTGAGCCAAGGCTGCTAACTCTGTTCTGTCTCCAGGTATTTGCTTTGGGCAACAAGACCTATGAACACTACAATGCAATGGGAAAATATGTTGATAAAAGGCTGGAAGAACTTGGGGCCAAGCGCATCTTTGACCTTGGTTTAGGAGATGATGATGGCAAGTAAGTGACCTTTTAGCCTTTGACTTAACATTTCTTTGGATATTGAAGTGTTCAGTGCAGCACAAATAACTTTGTTACAGTGAGGAAAATAAGTATTTGAACACCCTGCTATTTTGCAAGTTCTCCCACTTAGAAATCATGGAGGGGTCTGAAATTGTCATCGTAGGTGCATGTCCACTGTGAGAGACATAATCTAAAAAAAAAAAAATCCAGAAATCACAATGTATGATTTATTTTTTTTTTTTTAAACTATTTATTTGTATGATACAGCTGCAAATAAGTATTTGAACACCTGAGAAAATCAATGTTAATGTTTGGTACAGTAGCCTTTGTTTGCAATTACAGAGGTCAAATGTTTCCTGTAGTTTTTCACCAAGTTTGCACACACTGCAGGAGGGATTTTGGCCCACTCCTCCACACAGATCTTCTCTAGATCAGTCAGGTTTCTGGCCTGTCGCTGAGAAACACGGAGTTTGAGCTCCCTCCAAAGATTCTCTATTGGGTTTAGGTCTGGAGACTGGCTAGGCCACGCCAGAACCTTGATATGCTTCTTACAGAGCCACTCCTTGGTTATCCTGGCTGTGTGCTTCGGGTCATTGTCATGTTGGAAGACCCAGCCTCCACCCATCTTCAATGCTCTAACTGAGGGAAGGAGGTTGTTCCCCAAAATCTCGCAATACATGGCCCCGGTCATCCTCTCCTTAATACAGTGCAGTAGCCCTGTCCCATGTGCAGAAAAACACCCCCAAAGCATGATGCTACCACCCCCATGCTTCACAGTAGGGATGGTGTTCTTGGGACGGTACTCATCATTCTTCTTCCTCCAAACACGGTTAGTGGAATTATGACCAAAAAGTTCTATTTTGGTCTCATCTGACCACATGACTTTCTCCCATGACTCCTCTGGATCATTGGCAAACTGAAGACAGGCCTTGACATGTGCTGGTTTAAGCAGGGGAACCTTCCGTGCCATGCATGATTTCAAACCATGACGTCTTAGTGTATTACCAACAGTAACCTTGGAAACGGTGGTCCCAGCTCTTTTCAGGTCATTGACCAGCTCCTCCCGTGTAGTTCTGGCCTGATTTCTCACCTTTCTTAAGATCATTGAGACCCCACGAGGTGAGATCTTGCATGAAGCCCCAGTCCGAGGGAGATTGACAGTCATGTTTAGCTTCTTCCATTTTCTAATGATTGCTCCAACAG
>NW_025739536.1:0-2340 GCF_021292245.1 Micropterus dolomieu
TCCATCCGTGATGTACCGAGGGCAAGGAAAAACACACCTTCTGTACTTCTGGTTGCCGGACATGCTGGTAGACTTCTTCTTCAGGTAAGACACACTGCATGTAGGACTGGAGCTTTCTTCAAACAACATACAGAGCGCCTGCTGAATAGAAAAAAGCTAATGATGAGTGTGTACATGTGTGCGTTATACTCCTCCGGTTATTCTGTCACACCTTACCGTTCTAGCAACAAACCAATAGGATTGGAGTGATTTCATTCACGTTCAGACCTGCTACGCCTAGAGGCGTTCCCATAGTGTCGTAACCGACGCAGTTCGAGTTCCCTCGAAGGGGAACCCAGAGATAGCTGTGCTGGGATCACAGGGACCTCATAGATGAGGTTGTTGGTTGAAATCATTGTTGAATATTTCATCATGTGAGTCACTGAACTCAGTTTCCAAGGAATCCTCCAGCAAGTCACCTTTAGGCGTGAAGTCAGCCCATGGACTTGCACCTACAATTGGTCAGTGACCTGTGACCTCTGACCCATGACATCACCTTGTTAACAAAAACCGCAGCGCAACTTCTGCTAGCTCTGAGAACACACGGAGCAGCTAGATCCTTATCTGTACGATCAGAACACGACACAGCAAAAGACTCTAACAACTAGCACGCAAAAGCAACTTTCTTCCTTTATGGACTGGTAACGTAACTGTAACGTTTACTTGGCTAAGTACAGGACTGATCAATGTACACTGATGTGTTTTTTTTACTGAAGTTTATTGTTGTGATCATTTAAAGTAAGGTTATTGTGTAACTGTTGTTCTTAGCCAACGCTAAAAAGTTAGTAATGTCATGCTTCATATCAACACACAGTCTTTCCATGCTAGCTAACTCTTTTTAACTAGGCACAGGACACAAATCACACACATATACTTAGAATTGGCTTTAAATACAACCACACACGGCGTAGCAGAACCCGATGCTCCTGGTTCACATGCTCTTTGTACCGACAACGTGTATACAGGCTTGTGCAGGCGAGACATACAGGCAGCAGAACAAAGACAGACCGACAGACACACACACACACACACACACAATACGAAGACCTTATCTCACCCACATATCATTGTTTCTATTTAGTCTTAGTTTAGTGCATTTTAGTTACATTAGATTTAGTTAGTTACATTCATCTGGTGGGCGGCGCAGTGGCTAGCACTGTCACCTCACAGCAAGAAGGTTGTGGGTTCAAACTCCGGTTGCCCCGGCCTTTTGTGGAGTTTGCACGTTCTCTCCGAGTGCTCCGGCTTCCTCACACCGTCCAAAGATGCAGACTAGGTTGATTGGTGATCCTAAATTGTCCTTAGGTGTGAATGTGAGTGTGAGTGGTTGTTTGTCTATGTGTGGCCCTGCGATGGACTGGCGACCTGTCCAGGGTGTACCCCGCCTTTTGCCTGATCTCAGCTGGGATTGGCTCCAGCCCCCCGCGACCCTGTACGCAGGATAAGTGGTTGACGATGGATGGATGGATGGACATTCATCCGGTGTGTTTTTGCTTTGTTAATCTTTTTAAACACATGCTTGTGTATATGCATGCTGGTTTCTTTAATGTTGTATAAGAATGGATATATTGCCAACCTCTTATATAAAGAACTCCACATCCTTAACTGCCTAGTTATTAATAGTAATCTTAATTATAATCATTAATTTAATTATTTAATTATCAGATTCCAAATTGATAATTTAGTATATCTTAATAAGACTCAATTAGGTAATTGGCTATACATTTTCTCTTCTTTAAGAGACTTGCCACGAGGTGAATTTAACACAAGTTAAATTATTTATTAATTATTGAATAATAGTAATAAGTCATTATTATATTATGTAATATAAATATTTACCCTAATCCCCAACAACTACCATTTAAGAGGCTTTGTAGCGACCTGGAGGTAAACTAATCCTACAGTATGAGCATATATACATGTTTAACCTAAAGCCTATGGGACAACGTAAATGCAACCATGAAACATATTATGAGATATACCATTCCAAACCACTGTGCTGTGATAGGGAACATTGTCGAGGGACTGACAGACACAGAACAAAAGCGTTATATAGTATCTGTGCTGCTAACATGTGAATTTAGTCATTTCCAGATTTGAAAACCCAAGTTAAGTTAGAGTATAAAAACCATACACCTTCATGCAGGTGTAAACTGTGTGAAAATGATTAGATGATACAAGTCAGCTGTTTACTATTGTGCCACAACTAACTCACAGCTCCATTTAAGGCTTAAGTGATGCTGGCCCTTTTCATCAAAGTGAAAAACTACTCAAAGAGATATTTTGCAAGAATGTTTGGCA
>NW_025739537.1:0-2557 GCF_021292245.1 Micropterus dolomieu
TTAGTTCCTTCTTAGCTAGCATGGAGCGACACTCCAGCATGGATGAATAAAAGAATGGGATATTTCTATTAAGAGAATATTGTAATCTAAACTAAATATTTAATTTGTAGTTACACTTACAAAATAAGGACAATTCTTAAGTAGCAAAAAAAACAAAAGTGTTTACAGCGTCCAAATAACTCTAAATGTAGTCTTTCAGTAACATATAGACTATGTCCCTCATTCTAAACTAAAGCCTTACTCATAACTAAGTCACTAGTCACGCTAACAGGCCTCCTCTTTCCCTTTAGTAAAAAAAAGCTAGAATTATAACAAAATATAGTTTACAACTTCATCAACTGGAAACTTCAAGAGCTAAAGTTTGATCCTTCTACTGAGAACCAGCTGCCTTTTGCTAATTAGGGTTTATTAGACTATTACAGAGGTCATGAAATCCAGAACCCTTCCCTTGGGGATGAAGTATTCAAATGCTAGTTAGCTACTTTGTTTACATAACAGGACAGTAGTTTTCTGTTGATGAAAATAAAACCCAGATTTACCACGGGGTTCTTGACTAGCCAGAACAGGATGTCCAGCAGTCTTACACTGTTTCATTGCAGGTCTTGCATTCAACCATAGTGGCTAGTTTGTCCTTGACAATAAGGTTTTAGTAAAAAGTCTCATCACTGCTGCGACCTCTTTTTTGAGACCATGCTGTTTCTATTTTTTTTTCTAGTGTCCCCTTCCATTGCATTTTTCAGAGACACTACAAAAGAGGAAAACGGATTGCCATCGATAACCCAAACTCTAGGGTTAACTCGTAATTTTCATTACATTTGTTATGTAGTAAATCTACTGACAGCGCACCTTCACCCATATGAACACATGAATGGTGACAGAGCACCTTCACACATATGAACACATGAATGGTGACAGCGCACCTTCACACATATGAACACATGAATGGTGACAGAGCACCTTTAAACATATGAACACATGAATGGTGACAGCGCACCTTCACACATATGAACACATGACTAGTGACAGCGCACCTTCACCCATATGAACACATGAATGGTGACAGAGCACCTTTAAACATATGAACACATGACTGGTGACAGCGCACCTTCACCCATATGAACACATGAATGGTGACAGCGCACCTTCACACATATGAACACATGACTAGTGACAGCGCACCTTCACCCATATGAACACATGAATGGTGACAGAGCACCTTTAAACATATGAACACATGACTGGTGACAGCGCACCTTCACCCATATGAACACATGAATGGTGACAGCGCACCTTCACACATATGAACACATGACTAGTGACAGCGCACCTTCACCCATATGAACACATGAATGGTGACAGAGCACCTTTAAACATATGAACACATGACTGGTGACAGCGCACCTTCACCCATATGAACACATGAATGGTGACAGCGCACCTTCACACATATGAACACATGACTAGTGACAGCGCACCTTCACCCATATGAACACATGAATGGTGACAGAGCACCTTTAAACATATGAACACATGACTGGTGACAGCGCACCTTCACCCATATGAACACATGAATGGTGACAGCGCACCTTCACACATATGAACACATGACTAGTGACAGCGCACCTTCACCCATATGAACACATGAATGGTGACAGAGCACCTTTAAACATATGAACACATGACTGGTGACAGCGCACCTTCACCCATATGAACACATGAATGGTGACAGCGCACCTTCACACATATGAACACATGACTAGTGACAGCGCACCTTCACCCATATGAACACATGAATGGTGACAGAGCACCTTTAAACATATGAACACATGACTGGTGACAGCGCACCTTCACCCATATGAACACATGAATGGTGACAGCGCACCTTCACACATATGAACACATGACTAGTGACAGCGCACCTTCACCCATATGAACACATGAATGGTGACAGAGCACCTTTACACATATGAACACGACTGGTGACAGCGCACTTTCACCCATATGAACACATGACTAGTGACACCTTTACACATATGAATTAAATTGAAATCTTTCAAACCAGATGAGCAGCAAAAGTACCCTTCGTTCCTGCGTTAACATACTTCTATCACATGTGCGAAAGGGAGTAGGAAGAAGTAAAACTTATGTACTCCTACCCCTTTAATTCTTACATTCCTTCAATTAACAATTTTTATATTATTATTATGTTCTAGAAACATTTATATACACACACACACACACACACACACACTCACATCCACACCTAAGGAGAGAACATGCAAACTCCACACACCTTCTTGCTGTGAGGCAACAGTGCTAACCACTGCACCACCGCACCGCCCTGTATGTAAAAGTATTTAATGTTATTGGTATTGAATATGAGTGAAATCCAGTGTGAGACAGAGACACCACGGAGGAAGAGGTTTAACTCACTGACTGCTAGAAATACCTCCTGCGACACACTAGAAATCATTTGGATGTATCCAGTATCAGTGTACATGGTCAGATTACTCTACCTAAATTTAAATTATACTAACTTCAGAGGTAAATTACGGGC
>NW_025739538.1:0-2838 GCF_021292245.1 Micropterus dolomieu
CCATGAAGAGCTTTAAAAGTGATCAATAGAATTTTAAAGTCAATTCTAAAACATACTGGGAGCCAGTGTAATGAAGCTAAAATAGGAGTAATGTGGTCATATTTCTTTGTTCTGGTTAAAAGCCTGGCAGCTGAGTTCTGGACAGTCTGGAGTCGATCAATAGATTTTTGGGTTAAACAGGTGAAAAGGCTGTTGCAATAATCCAGGCGTGATGAGATGAAGGCGTGTAAAATGGTCTCGGTGTCCTTAAAAGTTAACATAGATCGAATTTTAGCTATATTTCTAAGTTGATAAAAACATGATTGAACAAGCTTTGTGGTGCGCTGCTCGAAATTTAAGCTAAACTAAGCTAAAGTCGCTAACGGCTAAGCTAAAGTACTGTAGCGTTAGCTACCAAAACTTTAGAACAACTATGAGATTGAACAGCAGTCACTAAAAGATGGAAAGAACTGTGAGTGCTTAGGCAAAATTACTGTAAAGAATAAGTGTTTAGCGGACAGTTGGCCGCTGTAATCTAACAAATGTAACTTTTATTTAGCGAGAGCAGCACAACACGGTACCAACACACAAGCACCGGAAACAGAAATGAGTCGACACGCTTACCGCAGTACGTCAGCAACGCCAAGGGATCAGTAGTACTTTGAACAGTATATAAGCTCTATGGGCATTATTGTTAAGTCAATCAGCATAGTATTGTACCTTAGCTGACTTAACATCACTTTGGTAATGTTTTAAGCAGTTTCTTAGGATTTGACCTGGAGTTTGTCTTTTTTCCATTTGCGCTCTGCCCTTCTGCAATCACGTCTAAAAGCCCGAGTGGAATCATTGAGCCATGAGGTACCAACAATGTTCGCCTTGTTTTTTTTAGCCAATAGCATGGGAGCAGCAAGCCGACTGAAGCCAGGTGTGGAATCCAGGTCGAGCCAGTTGTTGAAACAGCTGCACATTTCATTGTTTGCAGAGAAATGAAGTAAACATGGACACATTCACAATGTCTAACAACTCTAATATCCAACTAATTCAACTCAGATGTTACAGCTGGATGTGTTTCTGTGCTGTTTGTCCCTTTTCCTCTTCTGTCCTCTAGTTCTGCCCCAGGTGGACAACTTCTGACTGCAGAACGAGGTCCACCTGAGCTGGGAAGGAGGTCTTTAAAAGCTCCAGCATCAGAATGTGGGGGCTTTTTGAATCAGGACTGCTGGTCTTGCTGCCTCTCAGCCTGGACTTTCTGTTTGACGTTGTGCTCTTCTTGATTTAGTATCTTGGATGTTTGTACGTCTTATCTTAATAAATCAAATGGATTTGGCTGTTTTTCTGTGGTTGGTTTGGTTCAGTGTTGTCGGCCCCACAGAGCTGCCTCAGGCTGGGGCGTAACATAAGCTCACATCAGCACGAGATGGTTCAGAAGGGACAGCTAGTCACACTTTGCATATTCATTTGCATTCCCAGGACCACAACAATGGGTTTCCTTCACCAGAGTCTGTTTTGTCCTCCGGACGTGTTCCTGGAGATACTTTTCATATTCAGACAAAACAAGTCTGTCCACTGAAGGTAGAGAGACCAAAGTGATGGTGATGGAGACCACTTGGGTCGTTAGGGCTCCTGGCTGCTGTAACAACAGCTGTTATGGTCATTAGAGTCACCTGAGGCCAGATCTGATCGACCCTTGTCGGCTTTCTCACCTGAGGCCAAATGTGAGGGTTTGGCCTCAGGTGGTCCCTCTGAAGGGATGAAAGGACAGCAGGGTGAAGTCTTAGACCTTGGCCCCTGTTGAGAGATGGTTCTTCTACCTAAATGGCCTCTTTCATTCTTCTTTCAAACCATCTGTCCTCCCTATCCAGAACATGAACCTAGTTGTCATTGAAAGAGTTCCCCTTGTCCTTCAGATGTGGGTAAACTGCTGCGTCTTGGCCTGAGGAGTTGGCCCTCCTGTGTGGGCCCTGCGTTGGGTAACGTGTACGGCACAGTCCAAGAAGGCCAAGCTGTTGTTGCTGACATCCTCTCAACTTTCCCTTTGCAGTTCAGCCTCATTAGTGTCGTTTTCAGCAGCAGCAGGCAGCTGGTTTCAGGGAAAAGCTCTTTAAAGGAGGAAATGGAGGGAAACACACGGGAACGCTGTTCTGGGAGGAACAGTCGGGAGGGAACGGCGTTCCTGCTCAGATTCAGAAAAATCTGTTTCTGTAGGGGGAAATGACTCACAGCTGTTTTACACTGTTTCTAAGGGCGGGTCGAACACCGGACCCAAACTCTAGTGGACCAAACCAACGCTCTCCGGTCCACCTTGAAGGGGTATATTTCTTTGGTCTCGGACCACTTCCAAGTGAATGAAGTGACATGTAACTGGTTTAACCGCAGTATGCTGCACACCTCCAGTCCAGCATCTTCATGTTTTCTTATAAAAATCTTTCCATACAGAAAAACAGGTGATGTAAGAAAATGTCCCTTTGAAAGCTGCGTGACAACAAAGACCTGCTTGAGTTCTATATACAGTTTGATGCTTTGTGCTTTGCATACAAAGCTGCTGCTAAAGAAATGAAGGTCACAGTGTCTGTAAAGTCCATCAGAACAACAGAGCAAAGACACATTTAGATAACATCTAGATATTTAACAGATCCAGTTTGAGGCTGTTTTGCGGTTTGTTCTGCTTCTTTGTCGTTTATGATCCGTTCTGCTGTCACACCTCTTGTCTGTGTATAAAACAAAGTTTACAGCAGGAGAGCTGATTGTTTTCTTATTTCATATTTAATAAACCAACAGACATTAAGATAACAGCACTTCCTGTGATGTGTGGACATGTTCTTTAGATGTGATGTGAGGCCGTACTGCAGCCACATCAGC
>NW_025739539.1:0-1311 GCF_021292245.1 Micropterus dolomieu
GTGTGTGTGTGTGTGTGTGTGTGTGTGTGTGTGTGTGTGCATTGTTGCAGTATTTTCGGGGAGCGCTCCGTCTCTGTGACCTGCAGTGTGGTGTGAGGACTGTTAGGCTGCAGTGCTGCATTACAGCTGCAGCCTCTCTGCAGTAATCACACACACACACACACACACACACACACACACACACACACACACACACACACACACACACACACACACACACACACACACACACACACACACACACACACATTAGTGATGTTGCTAATGTTGTTGGGAGGACTAAAGGTGCCTTAGTTGTTATACATTATTAGTGAAACTCGTTCTGCATCACACTGTGTAGCTATGGTTACGAGTGTGCATCTGTGTGTGTGTGAGAGAGAGACAGAGACAGATATTGCAGATGTAAATCATTTACACGGGCATGCCTAGAGGTTATCAGTGAGTAGATAAATTAATTGTACCATGCTAAATTATTTGATGATAAACATTTCTTTTAGCTGCTGGCGGCAGCGGCAGTTGGTTTCTCCCGACTAACCTAAATGTTCATCTAACATCTAAAAGTTAGCATGCCAACATACTAGTGTAGCATGTCATTAGCGTGTATGCTACAGATGCTCTGACTGTCCCTGTAGTATCTATATGAATGAATGTTGATCCGCTCCCATGTGCACATACTCAGATGAAGCTTCTCAATATTGATGCGCCAACAAGCTGCTGTAGCGCCATTGTGTTCCTGTCCATCGGGAGGAAGATGTCTGTCTATGGTGGTTGGTGAATCGAAGTGGCAGCTGCACCGTGCTAAAGAGTCTGGCAGCGCTACGGGAAAGACGAGAAGCAGCTTTCTCATCACGACTGCTTTGTGACAAACTTATATCTGTTATATCTGTGCTTATTTGCTTCAAAAGTAAAAGTTTACATCATCATTTCTACCAATAACAACGTTCTGCTCATTGTGTAAGCTGTTGAGATGTGGGAACACGGTGGCATTAAAGAAGTCTGTCAGGTCAAGAAACACGTCAGTCAGGCGGTCAGACACGTTGGACTGACTTATTCTGAGGAGAAAATGAATGCAAATGATGAAATTATGACCCAAACTGTGTGTTATAAACATCCATCACAGGTAGAGACAAACTTCCTCCTGCTTCAACTTTGATCTACCGTGGTTATTAGTGGCATTTAAGGCGTGCTCACTTTTACTTTTACCTCCAATTACAGTGATTCTAGATAAACTGTTTTTCACAACTTGTCAGATTGACTGCTCTGCTTTTTGCCCTGATGAGATGTCACAGGTCTCAGCAATTACTTTGGTGA
>NW_025739540.1:0-2373 GCF_021292245.1 Micropterus dolomieu
TTTCAGGTCATTAACCAGCTCCTCCCGTGTAGTTCTGGGCTGATTTCTCACCTTTCTTAGGATCATTGAGACCCCACGAGGTGAGATCTTGCATGGAGCCCCAGTCCGAGGGAGATTGACAGTCATGTTTAGCTTCTTCCATTTCCTAATGATTGCTCCAACAGTGGACCTTTTTTCACCAAGCTGCCTGGCAATTTCCCCGTAGCCCTTTCCAGCCTTGTGGAGGTGTACAATTTTGTCTCTAGTGTCTTTGGACAGCTCTTTGGTCTTGGCCATGTTAGTAGTTGGATTCTTACTGATAGTATGGGGTGGACAGGTGTCTTTATGCAGCTAACGACCTCAAACAGGTGCATCTAATTTAGGATAATAAATGGAGTGGAGGTGGACATTTTGAAGGCAGACTAACAGGTCTTTGAGAGTCAGAATTCTAGCTGATAGACAGGTGTTCAAATACTTATTTGCAGCTGTATCATACAATAGTTAAAAAATCCTACATTGTGATTTCTGGATTTTTTTTTAGATTATGTCTCTCACAGTGGACATGCACCTACGATGACAATTTCAGACCCCTCCAAAGAGACTAAACACAAGGCAGAATTAAAAAAAAAAAAAAGTATTTTGTGCTTTGATTGAGAAAAAGAAAAAGAAAAGTAGAGGCTCAGAATCATTTACTGCAGATTTACAGTTTTTAGGGGAATTTCAAGGACAAGGAGTTTATTCCACAGTTCAGAGGCTGTGATACAGTAAGAAATATCCAAGAACCATTTGCTTTGTTACAGAATCTAATGTTAACTGTTTGTACATGTGGGCATTAAGACTCACAAATGGATGCTGGAGCCAAAACAAGAAGTGCATTAGCAGATGCACTAATTCAAATTGGAGTGGATCTGTGGGTTTCATCAATTGCTCACGGCATAGGAAATTTAAAAACATGGCCAAAATGTCTAATGTGTAGACAGGTGAGAATACATAAACTCTAGATATACTGCGCAAGATATACATTTGCCTTACCAATCTATGTGATGAACAGGGAAATGTAATGGGATCTCTGTGGGTTATTTGTCAGTTTGAATTTTTGTGGCAGTAATATTGGGGCAAAAATGTAAATTAGGGGCTGCCCCCATGAATTAGTACTTAAGATGCTGAGCATGAATCTCAAAATCCCTGATTCAACTCAGTCTGAGTTCTTTTGTTGCATCTTTCTCTCTCCCTCATTTCTGTCCGCTATCACTAGTTAAAAATTACTAAAAGAATGTTGGATTATTTTTATTTTAATAAGGCAGTCATCCCAGGTTAAAAGAATAGAGATATGATCCTCATCTGAATCAAGGGTCTAAGGACTGAGGCATATTGTGATTTGTGATATTGGGCTATATTACAGTTTTTCTCAAATGCTAAAACACAAAAGCCAATCCTCTAAACCAAATGACCAGTTGTCTAAACACATTTACTAAATCTAGCCATCATTTTCCAATATCATAAACACATTTCACATGAAGACACAATTCACAAAACACAATCCTCCGTTCACATAAATCTTAACACATTTTTCCTTGCGTCATTCATTACACACAACGACTCAAAATTGAAAACACCTGTTGCTAATGCTGTGACCACATGTATAAAAGCAAGTTCAGAGTGTACAGTTTGCTGAAGATTCCAAACAAACACAATGGATGAAGGCAGAGTCAGGGGAAGAGGTAATCGAGTCAGAGGAGGAAGAGGAGCAGGCCAATGAGGAAGAGGAGCAGGCCAAGGAAGAAGAGGAGGAGGCCCAGGAGGGAGAGCAAGACAACCTCGCACCATCATTACGGACGAGATGCGAGCAACAGTCATTGACCATGTCATTGTCCATGGCATGACAATGGCTGAAGCAGGACTAAGAGTCCGTCCAAACCTGAGTAGGTTCACCGTGGCCACCATTATCAGGGCATTCAGACAACACAACAGGTATTGTACAATTTTACAAGCCTGTGAAAGTAGTCTATTAGTTTCAAATCAGTTGTTACTGTATTGTAAAACATGTCAATTGACAACATGTTTCTTTCTTTAGAGTTGAAAGAATGCCACATAGAGGTGGGAGGGTTGCCATATTTACAGCGGCACAAGAAACCCTCATTGTGGATATGGTTCGTGAGAACAACCTCATCAGACTCCGGGAGATCAGAGACAAAGTCATTGCCGATAATGTGAACTTTGAGGGCATTGATGATGTCAGCTTGGCCACAATAGACCGAGTTCTCCGGCGCCAAAAGATGCGGATGAAACAAGTCTATAGGGTTCCCTTTGAGCGAAACTCTGCACGACACAAAGACCTACGTTACGAGTATGTGCAAGTAAGTATACATCCATGTTCACAGTACAGTTAGTGAA
>NW_025739541.1:0-1764 GCF_021292245.1 Micropterus dolomieu
ACACATCGGACCCCATCCACCAACACGTCTGACTCCACCCACCAACACGTCTGAGCCCACCCACTAACACGTCTGAGCCCACCCACTAACACGTCTGAGCCCACCCACTAACACGTCTGACCCCACCCACCAACACGTCTGACCCCACCCACTAACACCAACACATCTGACTCCATCCACCAACACGTCTGACTCCATCCACCAACACGTCTGACTCCATCCACCAACACATCTGACCCCATCCACTAACACCAACACATCTGACTCCATCCACCAACACGTCTGACTCCATCCACCAACACGTCTGACTCCACCCACCACAAGTCTGAGCCCACCCACTAACACGTCTGATCCCACCCACCAACACGTCTGACTCCACCCACTAACACCAACACGTCTGACTCCATCCACCAACACGTCTGACTCCATCCACCAACACATCTGACCCCATCCACTAACACCAACACATCTGACTCCATCCACCAACACGTCTGACTCCATCCACCAACACGTCTGACTCCACCCACCACAAGTCTGAGCCCACCCACTAACACGTCTGATCCCACCCACCAACACGTCTGACTCCACCCACTAACACCAACACGTCTGACTCCATCCACCAACACGTCTGACTCCATCCACCAACACATCTGACCCCATCCACTAACACCAACACATCTGACTCCATCCACCAACACGTCTGACTCCATCCACCAACACGTCTGACTCCACCCACCACAAGTCTGAGCCCACCCACTAACACGTCTGATCCCACCCACCAACACGTCTGACTCCACCCACTAACACCAACACGTCTGACTCCATCCACCAACACGTCTGACTCCATCCACCAACACATCTGACCCCATCCACTAACACCAACACATCTGACTCCATCCACCAACACGTCTGACTCCATCCACCAACACGTCTGACTCCACCCACCACAAGTCTGAGCCCACCCACTAACACGTCTGATCCCACCCACCAACACGTCTGACTCCACCCACTAACACCAACACGTCTGACTCCATCCACCAACACGTCTGACTCCATCCACCAACACATCTGACCCCATCCACTAACACCAACACATCTGACTCCATCCACCAACACGTCTGACTCCATCCACCAACACGTCTGACTCCACCCACCACAAGTCTGAGCCCACCCACTAACACGTCTGATCCCACCCACCAACACGTCTGACTCCACCCACTAACACCAACACGTCTGACCCCATCCACCAACACGTCTGACTCCACCCACTAACACGTCTGACCCCACCCACTAACACCAACACATCTGACTCCATCCACTAACACCAACACGTCTGACCCCATCCACCAACACGTCTGACTCCACCCACTAACACCAACACGTCCGACTCCACCCACCAACACCAACACATTTGACTCCACCCACTAACACCAACACGTCTGACTCCACCCACTAACACGTCTGACTCCACCCACTAACACCAACACGTCTGACCCCATCCACCAACACGTCTGACCCCATCCACCAACACGTCTGAGTCCACCCACTAACACCAACACGTCTGACCCCACCCACCAACACGTCTGACCCCACCCACTAACACGTCTGACCCCACCCACTAACACAACACGTCTGACCCATCCACCAACACGTCTGACTCCACCCACTAACACCAACACGTCTGACTCCACCCACTAACACGTCTGACTCCACCCACTAACACGTCTGACTCCACCCACTATCACCAACACGTCCGACCCCATC
>NW_025739542.1:0-3013 GCF_021292245.1 Micropterus dolomieu
ACCATGATATGTTGAGGACAGCTACAGCTCACTGACTCTGTGTGTTTGCATATGTGTCCTGCCTCTCTGCTCCCAGCCGTTAAGAGGCCAGTGTTGATCAGTGGCTGTCCAGGCCTTTCAGAGCCACTGACACGCCGGCAGCACAATGATGATGTCACTGATTCTACTGCTGGCCACCCTGGGGCTCCTTGTTCAGGGTGAGACTCTCTTCTGAAAACTTTGCTTCAGGATGCAACCAGGTTCACCACAATGATGTTCTGCTGTGATGGAGAAACACTGAAACAAGCAGCATTTACCTTCTTCCATCTGTTCTCCATGTTAAAGAAATGAGACTCTTCTGTTTGGATGTTGATCATCTTTCTCCAAACTGGATTTGTCTCAATAACCCTTCTCCTCTTTTTCATGTTTTCCAGATTCATCAGGAGAAATCATCCTGACAGTCTCCTGGAGCTCAGTCTGTTGTTCCAGGACAGACTGTCTCTCTCAGATCTAAAGCCAGTTCACATGTTAGCAATGAGGTAGAGTGGTACCTTCAGAAACCTGGAGAAGCTCCTAAACTCCTGATTTACTGGGCTACAAACCGTCAGTCTGGAGTTTCAGACCGTTTCAGTGGGAGTCAGTCTGGAACTGACTTCACTTTGACCATCAGTGGAGTCCAGACTGAAGATGCAGGAGTTTATTACTGTCAGCAGGATTACAGCCTCCCGTTCACACAGTGATACAACGTCGTACAAAAACCTCCTTCAGCTGGAGAGGAACTGATCTGACTCACCAGCTGCAGAGTTATAGAAACACTTTAGTAATTTACTGACAATAAAACTTAAACCAACATATTAACACTAGTTTTGATCTGACATGAATTTTCACGTTTCCTTTATAAATTAGATTTAAAATAAATCAGATGTAACTTGAAATTCACACGTTTTATATTGAAGTCACACAGATTTCAACAAACTTAAACACACATGTTGTATTTTGAGACAAAACTACTAATTCTGACACTGTTGTGATATAATATGCTGATAATTGAAATGCAACAAATTTATCATAGACTTTAATCAGATTCATGAAACTTTCAAGACATTAAACCCATTTCAACATGAGAGTTTCCACCAATAGCACTCTTCATTTATAAGACACATATTGTAAATCTGATTTACCTTGAACTAGTTTAAAAAATAGCTTTGTCACTAAAAAACTAATTTGCAGTTTGTGTAATGAAGCAGTTTCTACGGTCTAGCTTTAAGGAATCTCGAACAAATAATGTCTTGGTTGCTTTAATGTTACATTAATGATTATCTGATTAATTCCTCTGAAAACATTACGTAATTTAAACGCTGCATTAAATTATTTAATTATTTAAAGACATTTCAAAACAATAGAAACAATTTCAAATATATTTGTACATTTATAACCTTTTTGGACTTAATGGAACTATTAAAACAGCAAAATCTGTAACTTTCACCATAACATGAATTGAAAACAACAGCTTTGATGAACTGGTCTTTATTTTATTGAAACAATTGAAATGACAACAAGAAAACAAATTTATCAATGAAACATGTAATTAGAGAGTGAGTTAGGGAAGGAAAGAGAGAGAGAGGGATAGATCTTTGATGAATTCAGACTGAGAGCAGTAGCAGAGTAAAACCAGTAGCAGAGTCCCAGTGAGTCAGGTCAGGACTGGGAACACTGGTCTCTCCTCAGTGTCTCTGAGACCAGAGCCTGGGAGCCCTGGGTGGCCTCACAGGTCACAGAGCCCACCTTCCTCCACTGGTCTGCAGGGAGCCTCAGGGTGCTGCTCCAGCTGTAGCGGCCGTCCTTCTCCAGCACCCCGGGGCTCCTGCTCTCCTCCCAGCTGCTGCTGCTGCTGCTGCCGTCCACCTTCCAGGCCAGACTCCAGTCTGAGGGGAAGCCCTTGTTGGCCAGGCACATGAGCGTGGCCTTCCCCTGCTGCAGCTCCTCACTGGAGGGGGGCAGCACCGTCAGGGTGGGACGGACATCACCTAGGAGACACCAATCAGCTTAGAGGACACCTTTACTGTGTGAGAGCTGATTTTCTCCTTTAAGGAGTTTCTGTCAGATGGTTTTTCTGCTCCACCAGTCACTCACTCACACATTGTTTCACTTCCCTTTAAGAAGCCTCTCATGCAAATCAGCACAGAGAGAATCATCATACAGAATGATCTGAAATATATCAAACTACAGATTTAAAATATCAAATTTCTCTTCAATAATTTCAACTATACATTAATTTAAAACATTTAGAGGAAACAAATACAGAAAATGAACTGACCAGAAGGAAATGTTCTTCATATGTATTTCACTCATCGTTACCAACGTTTTTAAATGATTTCAAACAAAATTTCTAACAATATATGCAACATTTGGAAGTATCCATCTTTATCTTCTATCTGTTCAATTTTACCTGAAGAAAGTTAATTTTATTAAATCCTAACAACAGTTATTATGGCAGTGGAAATTTCAAAACTAATCTTGGCATACATTTTTACCTTAAGATTAAAGTTTGATCTTTTCACCATTTCAGGGTGTTTGAATTTCAGTATGACAGGTATGTGTAAAGAAAAGTTTAGTCAAGCTTCTCTGAGTTAGCCTCCATGGTAAAGGAGGAGATATAAAAACATGAACAATAAAAGTTTTGTGCCTCAAACGTTCAAATCGTGAATTTAAAGCATGATTTGACAATGCTGTATTTAGTATTTCAGCAGAAACTCCAACATCCAGTCTGGTTCCTCCACCAAAAGTCCACCATAGTGATACAAACTCATTGAGCCGCCGTACAAAAACCTCTCACTGTAGAGAGACACGGCTCTCTGACTTTGTCAAACTAAACTAAGGCTACAAGCCCTCAAGATACAACTTTACCTTTAATATTGTAAATAGTGATTTCTCCACAGGTTTAGCCTACTGTTCTATATTTAATGGAACGAGTTTTTGAATTGGATTTGCTGAAGTGAACATTTAATCTTAGTGCATAATATTTTATTAAATA
>NW_025739543.1:0-1440 GCF_021292245.1 Micropterus dolomieu
CCAGTCCTTTCCCTGCAGGCTGTCTGATCCAAGCTGTGTAGTAGCCACTAACAGAATAAGAGACCTGACAGGTGATGGTCAGACGTTGACCTGGCTGCACAGTCACAGAGGCTGGCTGTGTCAACTGTTCACACTTCACACCTGTTAAAAAAAGAAAATGTTTAGTAATAAATGATCAAGTTATACTGCAAAAGAAGAACTGCTGACTTTGACAAATCCAGAGAGACTCACATCCAGCTGCCAACAGCAGCAGCAGAGCTACAGAAAACATGGTTTATGTTGAAAGTGACGTGCTGTGAACTCCACTGACAGCCTGATGGGAAGTTTTTATAGCTGAGTAACAAGGAAGGTCACTGAGTTTGCATAGAATCAAACACATGAAGCATCAATGTTGGTCTAACTGGAGCCAATAGAAGAGTCTGTTGACTGTTATTATATTTGCAGCGTGAAAACATGCCTGGAAATCACTTCTGCTTTATTTTCATTTCACAACACACTAAATTGTAACATTTTGAAAGTGTCCCTGCATTTACAGAAATGAAATAATTATTGACTTTGCTCTTTTTTCAGCCACCTGGCTGAACGCTGAAAACAGAGGATTGGACCCAAAATGCAGCCACAGCAGTACTATAAGTGAGGTTTATTGCGGTGGAGCCAGTAGAAGAGTCTGTTAACTGTTATTATATCTGGAGAGTGAAAACATGCCTGGAAATCACCTCTGCTTTACATATATTTTAATTTCATTACACACTAAATTGTAACATTTTGAAAATATCCCTGCATTTACAGGAATGAAACAACTGTTAACTTAACAAAATCTTAACTCCTTTTATATGGCAAAGAAAAAACCCTAGGGTCAAACTCCTTTCTCTGCAGGCTCCATATTCAAGGGGAGGACTCAACTTACCAATTTTAGGAATTATTACCTTGCTTCGCAGTACAGATCGATTTAGATCTGGCGGCATGCAGAGAATAGTGAGGTTAGATGGGTCCCAATAGAACAACATGAGTTGAAGTCTATGCCTTTAAAGGATATTCCATTCATAAGCACAAAGAAATGTTTAGCCACACTCACAAACAACTCAATAATACTAAACACATTTGCTGCTTGGCAAGAATCTCACTCACTTCTCAACACAAATATTTATTTTCTTAGAAGGGCACGTTTGTGGGGCAATCCCAACCTCTCACATCACATAGCTGACTCAGTGTTGCAGGGATGGAGGGAAAGAGAAATCCAAACAGTTGCTGACTTATACATTGATGATGCATTTGCTAACTTCCAACAACTAAATGAAAAATTCAACCTTTCCAAAGATAGTTTCTTCAAATTCCTACAAATTAGAGACTGGGTTAAGGAGAAATCCAAAGAAATATTTCCATATATCCCAAAAGAAACTCTACTTGAAACCCACCTACTGTATGTAACAAATTACACGG
>NW_025739544.1:0-1566 GCF_021292245.1 Micropterus dolomieu
CAACAACAACAACAGTCACAATACTCCAGAGGAAATAATCAATCGGATTGTGGTGGACGCTTTGGGCAACAAGGTGGCAAAAAGAAGCATCTGAGCGAGTTAGTTATCCTGGAAAACTCTGACAATGCAATCTGTATCATTAATGACACAGCTCAGTTTAATAAAGTGTCTGCCGATTACAAGTTCACGGTTCTGCCTGATCATCGCTGGAGGTGTGAAGTTTACTTGGAAGGACAGTATGTGGCAGCAGGAATTGGGCCCAAGAAAATAGTGAAGCACATTGCAGCAGAAGAGGCCTTAGCAACTTTGAGACAGACGCAAGCTGTGGTCAAATCCAACCTAAGAAAGGAGGGGCACAACGATGCCATATCCCGATCCCAGATCCTGGCTCGCTCCGGTGAGGAGGCCACGAGGCAGGAGATTAAGGAAGACAACATCGGAAACCAGCTGCTCCGCAAAATGGGCTGGAAGGGAGGTGGTCTGGGACGAGATGGGGAAGGCATCGCAGAACCAATCAGAGTGAAGGAGCAGTTCTCCAGAGAAGGGTTGGGAATGGACACGGACAAAACTGGAAACCAGCTCAGCAAGCGTGATATTGAGGACATCATTCGTAACTATGCCAGTTCAGACCGCCAGGATGACCTTCGCTTCTCGACCGACCTCACCAACGATGAACGCAAGCAAATCCACCAGATCTCTCAGAAATATGGCCTACGAAGCAAGTCATACGGACAAGGACGGCAACGGTTCCTTGTTGTCAGTCGCAAAGTACACAAAGATCAGCTCATTGGTCAGCTTTTACAGGAAGGACAGGTGGGACGATATGAGCTGGTGAAACCCCAGGCGTCTCACTAATTTGCATGCAGAACAAAATGAAGAAAACAAAGTTGTCATTGACTTGGACTTCACAACAAATCACACTCAAGTGTAACTGCTTTGTTTTTACTTCTGTGACAAATTTACAGCACACATTAATAAATGAGAATCCTTCAGGTAAAAAAAAAAAAAAATCTGTTCTTATCAGTTTAATATCTGATACGTCCCCTACCCGGGGACCATATATTAAATTGATTTTTGGAGCAGGGAGATGGAATAGGGGCTTGCTCCGTCCACTCCACGCATCGACCTGGTATTGCAGTATCTCCAGGACCGGTGCACCCCCTTTCTATGTTCACAAATAAAATCAGCTTAATAGTTCACTGTTCACTGCTTCTCGGCCTTTTGGCTAAGACTGCGATCGCCTCCTGTGTCTGGATAAAACTTTTGCCTGTTTGTGGCTAAGTGTTACCAGGTTTTTGGGAGGATACTCACATTATTCCTTGTGAAGAAAATTTCAACTTTGTTGTAGTTGAAATTGTTTCACACAAAGGAATTCATTGGTTCAGAGGACTGCTTACCTGTACTCTGCCGGAATAACATCTCGACCAGGCCAAACAAGACAAGGTAAGTGTGTTTTATTCACCTTTCTAACATTTTTTGTAGATTTTATTGCTCTTTTTAGAGCATTCTTTTACCTTATTTTAGTTGACTTGGTTTTAGACTGTTTTAGGTGTTTTAGCTTCCTTT
>NW_025739545.1:0-1633 GCF_021292245.1 Micropterus dolomieu
GAAGAAGAACACGCAGGAGAACGTTACTGTTCTAAACACAAGGGAGAAGAACGAGACAAGGTTTAGAGAAGAAGAAGAACATGCAGGAGAACGTTACTGTCCTTAAAACACAAGGGAGAAGAGCGAGACAAGGTTTAGAGAATAAGAAGAACACGCAGGAGAACGTTACTGTCCTTAAAACACAAGGGAGAAGAGCGAGACAAGGTTTAGAGAATAAGAAGAACACGCAGGAGAACGTTACTGTCCTTAAAACACAAGGGAGAAGAAAGAGACAAGGTTTAGAGAAGAAGAAGAACACGCAGGAGAACATTACACTCAACACAAATACATAATCACCACAGGCAGGAACTTTTCAATACACCGCATGCAATTCAGTAAACGTAGGACAGACTGTGACAAGGGGCCCCTGGACAGACAGAAGGAAGGGCCCCCAACCTCCTGCACAGGAGGAGGAGCCCCACACTGACTGATCAGACCACATCTCCAAGAGAAGCCCAGAGGCCCCTGATATCTTGGACCTGGGGCTGGTAGGACTATTTAGAGTCCCGTCCATGCTAATTTAGAAAGATATCACAGATGGCGTATATGTGTCTGCAGAGAGCTGCTTTCAGTCACTGTCTAACCGATTGGCTGATTCAGCTGTTGTTGGGTAGCAGTTCGACAGGGAGACAAAACAAATGCAATGTACAGGCATAAAGATTTCAATATGCTTTATTGGTATGAATGTTTCAGTTGAACCATGTTGCCAAAGCAGTTTGCAACAAAATTAGCCATGCAGCGAACACAGCTGTCTGAGTCCCTCGCTGTCCCTCAGGCTGGGACACAGGCCAGGCTGTTGATAGAATTTCTCTCTCTTTTGCTTCTATATTTATCGCATTTCAGGAGAAAATGTGTCTCAGTCTCCAGCTCACCTGCCGTACAGTGCTCACCTTCTCCTTCATACAGCCAGACAAACAGAAGACCAGCTTCACAAGTCTTTACCTGGAACATCTCTCATGGCTGCCGCCACGGCTGATCCAACACGAGACGTGATTGGACAGAAGGCAATGATGATGTCACATCCCTGCAGGTCTCTGGTCTCCAAATTTAGGGTGCTACTTTTCTTCACTTGATCCAGTATGGCCTCATCAGCACCAAAGTTTAGACCAGTAACCATCAGGAAGACTTTCACTGTGACAGAAGACACACATGTCTATGAAGATTCTCAGTCATCCAGGTCATAGTTCTCCAACGAAAGTTAAAATCAAGGGCAGCTGGACTTGGTTGAAGATACTGGAAGACGTTTCGTCCCTCATCCAAAGGACTTCTTCAGTTCTGACTGACTGGCAGGGAAACTCAGCTATTTAACCTCAGTGGGGTCGTTGGCCCGGGTCATCGATACCGCTGGTTCGTTAGTGTTCCTTGTTGCTGTGACGACAGTCGTTACAGTCGTTAAGACTACCGGGACTACAGACTTCTTTGTTCACCTGCATCCCCACCATAGAGGCAGTAGAAACCGTCAGGAAACGGCTAACACAAGACAACACCCTGGACAACAGAACCAGACTCAGCCCCGACCAAATCTGCAAATTACTCGACCTCTGTCTAAACACCACCTACTTCCAGTACACCGGTGGATTCTACAGACAGAAGC
>NW_025739546.1:0-1950 GCF_021292245.1 Micropterus dolomieu
ATCGTCAATGCCTTTAGAAGGCACAGCAGAAATTTGACGTCGATCCGACTAAATCCCTAGGAGGAGTTCGTTAAAGTACGAAGTATGTAAATCATCCAAAAATGGCCATAAAATTCAAAATGGCCAACTTCCTGTTGACTTTAGGCTACGGGTTCTTGAGGCTTTTTTGTGCGTCTTGATACGATACATGTCCCCAGAAAATTTCGTACATGTAGGTTGAACGTGAACGAGGGGCTAATCATTTCCAATTTTCTAGGTGGCGCTAGCGAGTCATTTTGCCACGCCCATGTGCGAAACTTGTAGAATACGAAATTTTTCACCGGTTCTGACATGTTTGCAAATTTTGGTGAGTTTTCGAGTATGTTTAGGCCATGTCATTTGGGCCTACTTTGCAGAAAAAAAAAAAAAAATATATATATATATATAATCCGAGCAGATTCAATAGGGACCTCGCACGGTCGTGCTCGGGCCCTAAAAAAAATATAATCCGAGCAAATTCAATAGGGACCTCGCACGGTCGTGCTCGGGCCCTAAAAAGTTTTCACCATAATTCCATCCATAAGTAACACAATGACAGAAAGTTTGACTGGGTCATGGGTTTCATACACTTTCTCTAATAAAACATCTAAAAGCAAAAAATCCTATCTGATAAGCGTGTCTGGGACAAAACCTATCAAATGGAGATCTGTTGTCTAATTTGTGTCAGTTGTGTCATTTAGGTTGATGTGAAAATTTTGAATACCACTCAAGATTTGGGTAAACCACAAAAATACTGAATACAAGGCAAAAGAATAAATATACTACCGTACAGATGACCCTGGGTACTGCAATGGATATTCATACAACTCATGAGAGGCAATGTCGCTACCGCCACCTTATGGTGTAGCTAATAAACTGCTCTCACATTTACAGATCTCTGTTTACAGATCTCTGTGGTACAGAGTGGACAAAATTCCACAAATGCGTAAAAAGAAAGTCACAAATGTAACCTGCAAACCTATGACCTGCAAATTGACAGGAAATGATCCGCAAATGTGCAAAAACTGTTTTGTGTATAAAAATATATCCACAAATGCGTAAATAACACTTTATATGTGAAATTAAAATATGTGTGTACAGAGTAAATTGTACATATTTGCAAATTGCACTGTATTTTTGTGGATATGGTTTTACACAACATAAATGTAAAAATACATGTTTTGGGAGGGAGATATTTAGGGCCCGAGCACGACCGTGCGAGGTCCCTATTGAATTTGTAAAGATTATACATTTAGGGCCCGAGCACGACCGTGCGAGGTCCCTATTGAATTTGTAAAGATTATATTTAGGGCCCGAGCACGACTGTGCGAGGTCCCTATTGAATTTGTAAAGATTATATATTTAGGGCCCGAGCACGACCATGTGAGGTCCCTATTGAATCTGCTAAGATTTTTATTAGGGCCCGAGCACGACCGTGCGAGGTCCCTATTGAATCTGCTCGGATTATATTTATTTAGGGCCCGAGCACGACTGTGCGAGTCCTTTATTTATTTTTTTTTTTTTTATTTTTTTTTCTGCAAAGTAGGCCCAAATGACATGGCCTAAACATACTCGAAAACTCACCAAAATTTGCAAACATGTCAGAACCGGTGAAAAATTTCGTATTCTACAAGTTTCGCACATGGGCGTGGCAAAATGACTCGCTAGCGCCACCTTGAAAATTGGAAATGATTAGCCCCTCGTTCACGTTCAACCTACATGTACGAAATTTTCTGGGGACATGTATCGTATCAAGACGCACAAAAAAGCCTCAAGAACCCATAGCCTAAAGTCAACAGGAAGTCGGCCATTTTGAATTTTATGGCCATTTTTGGATGATTTACACACTTCGTACTTTAACGAACTCCTCCTAGGGATTTAGTCGGATCGACGTCAAATTTCTGCTGTGCCTTCTAAAGGCATTGACGATGA
>NW_025739547.1:0-1699 GCF_021292245.1 Micropterus dolomieu
ATCCTGAAGCAAAGTTTTCAGAAGAGAGTCTCACCCTGAACAAGGAGCCCCAGGGTGGCCAGCAGTAGAATCAGTGACATCATCATTGTGCTGCCGGCGTGTCAGTGGCTCTGAAAGGCCTGGACAGCCACTGATCAACACTGGCCTCTTAACGGCTGGGAGCAGAGAGGCAGGACACATATGCAAACACACAGAGTCAGTGAGCTGTAGCTGTCCTCAACATATCATGGTGTTTCCCCCTCAGTGCTGAGAGCGTTGATCTACATATTTACATATTTACATGTAGACGATCCTGAGAACATGTCATTTTCAGTATCCTCTACATGTAATATGGTAATTTTAGACAATGATTAGTGACATTAATATCAATGTAGGTTTGACATATTTAGGTGTCTGTAATATGGAAATTTCTTTAAGTAAAGTAGTGTTGGGTTATTGAGGGGATGCTGAGGACGACGATCTCAGAGAGCTTCCTCGAGAAACTCCAACCAGAAGTTTTGGACATGTGGGCGGAGCCAGAACACATTGAAGTCATCATCAGTTACATTACTGTTTTTATAACATGACCTCCCTCAGCAGATGGAGTTCACCCAGCGGTCATGGAATATTCAAACTTTGATGCCAACGTGGACGTGAAGTCTTAAAAATGCTCAGAGGAAGAGGAATTTGAAAATCTACATTTCAGAAAAAACTGGCAGACTCCATCTGCTGAGAAAGATCATGTGATGTGATTGAAAGCCCCACAAAGTTAGTTGATAGATGTTGTGCAGAGACTGTTTAACTGTTTCCAAGTTGAAGAATAAACTTTTAATCTCAGTGTATTTGTTTGATTTTGAGGTGCATGTAAAAGAACATGTTACTGCATATGCTTTATAAAAAGTGTATGCATTATAATTAACTTATACACATGTAAATGTATACGTATCAAGGAGGTTATGTCTTTTGTGTTTTTATGATTTCAGTTTATATTGAGCTTTTCTTTAAAATTACATAAATTTACATGTGTGTGTGTGTGTGTGTGTGTGTGTGTGTGTGTGTGTGTCCTCAGTGAAGTGTCAATTTTATGTTTGAAATAATATTTTGAGAGTTGAGGGAGTTTTTTTTGGACCACTTTTTACCATGAAGGTGTCTGATGCTGCAACACAGTCTCACTCCCTACTCGTCAAATGTCTGACGCATGGTCAAGGCCCTTTGTCGTCGCTTTTTAAAGACTTGGGTAGCCCTTTTGCATCAATTATTGACGTTTAGGGACCCACAGTCAAGTTAGCAACGCTTAGCAACAATAAATATGCAATATCCGGTTACACTTTCAAGATAAAACATAACATTTCGATACATCGCCATGTTGAAACGCGCATAATTAAAGTCGTGAAACGTTGCAGTTTCGTTAGGTTTAGGCACAGAAAGTACTTGGTTAGGTTTAGGCAACAAAACTACTTGGTTAAGGTTAGGAAAAGATCATGGTTTGGGTTAAAATAGCTATATATGTCAATTAAGACTTAAGTTAACTAACGTTAATGTCAATTTACCTCACTCGCCTAAATAAAAACATTTAATGTTTTGTTTCGCACGGGACACAAACCCTGTTCTCCTGTTTCAAGGTCCGGGTTCTGGCCCTCTATCCACCCCAATCACCTCCTTACTTCGTCTTTTCTCTTAAATATCATACTTGCCTTTACCATCAAAAACTGACACAACA
>NW_025739548.1:0-1381 GCF_021292245.1 Micropterus dolomieu
CAAGGAGTGGCTCTGTAAGAAGCATATCAAGGTTCTGGCGTGGCCTAGCCAGTCTCCAGACCTAAACCCAATAGAGAATCTTTGGAGGGAGCTCAAACTCCGTGTTTCTCAGTGACAGCCCAGAAACCTGACTGATCTAGAGAAGATCTGTGTGGAGGAGTGGGCCAAAATCCCTCCTGCAGTGTGTGCAAACCTGGTGAAAAACTACAGGAAACGTTTGACCTCTGTAATTGCAAACAAAGGCCACTGTACCAAATATTAACATTGATTTTCTCAGGTGTTCAAATATTTATTTGCAGCTGTATCATACAAATAAATAGTTAAAAAATCATACATTGTGATTTCTGGATTTTTTGTTTTAGATTATGTCTCTCACAGTGGACATGCACCTACGATGACAATTTCAGACCCCTCCATGATTTCTAAGTGGGAGAACTTGCAAAATAGCAGGGTGTTCAAATACTTATTTTCCTCACTGTAGCTACTCTTCTGCGTCACTGACCTCCGTTTTATATTAAAAAAAAAAAACTGTTAAACTATGAGAACCCGCCTAGGCCAAAATTTAATACTTCGCTTGCACAAACATACACATATATTGTCATTCGTATGTATGTATGTATGTATGTATGTATGCGTGAGGTGAGTATGTATGTGCGAGTTAGAGTAGAGCCTTTGGTGTGGAAGACCCAGGTTTGATTTCCACTGACTGCCAGTGTCATTGCTCTTCATGCAGCAGGTCCGGGCATTATGGGGACATGAAAACTTTATTTGTTGTTCTTATGCTGAGAACATGTTCCTTCATTATTTTGAGCAAATCCCACATACACCATTCCTGTGAATATTCACTTGAGCATCAATATATCAAGTATGTTAATTCGCTGCTGAAAATTGTCACCACCAAAAACACTGTATACTCCTGTTCTTTGCTATACTCACGCAAATATATGTGTGACACTTTTTAAAGAATTCTTCAGTAGAAACCATTGGGCTTTGGGCTGAGAGCCACAAACGAGGCAGAGAAGTCAAAAAGTACTGATAGATGGACTAATGCTTTGTTTGTTTTGGTCACGGGATAAGTTGTCCAAAACATTGAATAAAACCAGCCTCAGCCTGTAAAAATATTGCGCACATGTTGAATGTATCTGCACCATTTCAACACTACTTACTTAAGTATGCATGACACAATATCAATGTTTATCATCTTGAACATACAATGCATTCATATTAAATTAAAAAGACTACACAATGTTGCTTCTTCTTAAAATAACTGCTTCAAAATAATTAATTGTACACTAACTTTTAAGAGTATGAATGGCATCACTTCCGCTCTGGGCCAGGGAAGCTTGCTATGACAATATGTAAGATTGAAATCCCGGGCAGG
>NW_025739549.1:0-1368 GCF_021292245.1 Micropterus dolomieu
ACACACTAACACACAGTAACACACACAATAACACACACTAACACACACACTAACACACACACTAACACACAATAACACACACAATAACACATACTAACACACACACTAACACACACTAACACACACAATAACACACAATAACACACACAATAACACACTAACACACACAATAACACACTAACACACAGTAACACACACAATAACACACACTAACACACACACTAACACACACACTAACACACAATAACACACACAATAACACATACTAACACACACACTAACACACACTAACACACACAATAACACACAATAACACACACAATAACACACTAACACACACAATAACACACTAACACACAGTAACACACACAATAACACACACTAACACACACACTAACACACACACTAACACACAATAACACACACAATAACACATACTAACACACACACTAACACACACTAACACACACAATAACACACAATAACACACACAATAACACACTAACACACACAATAACACACTAACACACAGTAACACACACAATAACACACACTAACACACACACTAACACACACACTAACACACAATAACACACACAATAACACATACTAACACACACACTAACACACACTAACACACACAATAACACACAATAACACACACAATAACACACTAACACACACAATAACACACTAACACACAGTAACACACACAATAACACACACTAACACACACACTAACACACACACTAACACACAATAACACACACAATAACACACACTAACACACACACTAACACACACTAACACACACAATAACACACAATAACACACACAATAACACACTAACACACACAATAACACACTAACACACACAATAACACACACTAACACACACTAACACACACACTAACACACAGTAACACACACAATAACACACACTAACACACACACTAACACACACAATAACACACATAATAACACACTAACACACACAATAACACACACTAACACACACAATAACACACACTAACACACACTAACACACACTAACACACACACTAACACACTAACACACACACTAACACACACAATAACACACACTAACACACACAATAACACACACAATAACACACACTAACACACACAATAACACACAGTATAACACACAATAACACACACTAACACACACAGTAACACACACAATAACACACTAACACACACACTAACACACACAATAACACACACTAACACACACTAACACACACACTAACACACTAACACACACACTAACACACACAATAACACACACTAACACACACAATAACACACACAATAACACACACTAACACACACAATAACACACAG
>NW_025739550.1:0-1486 GCF_021292245.1 Micropterus dolomieu
CTTCAGCCCAGGTTGACTGATGCTTCGGAGTCGAGCAGGATGAAAGCCTGGGAAGGCTAGAGGGGTCCCAAAACACGGTGTCCTGGATGTTAGCGGTTGTGCTAAGAGAAACAATCTGTTTGGCTTGTACTGAAGCCACATCCATAAAGCCAGTCAGCAGGGAATCTTTCTCTTTGAGTTCCTCTGAAAGTCGTCGGATGTCTTCCATAAGGTCAGCAATCTTCTTGTTCGCTTTCTTAAGGAGTGTGCAGTCCTCATGGGGCAGAGTTATCTCGGCTTGCATAGTCACCGGAGCTTTGTTGCGATCAGTAGCGTTGATCGCGTTTTTACGGTCATCTATCTTAAAATCCATGTCGGATGACTAAAATCCTTAACCCACGTAAAACTTAAATAAAGTTAAGTTAAATAAAAGGATATAAATGTAACGAAAAAAGTGGATTAAAAGTGGATAAGAGTCCGGTTCAAGACGGAGCTTCCGACAGGTGGCTACAGACGCCAACGCATGCGCAGAGTGCAGATTACGTCAGCAATTACGTCAGAGATCTTGTGACAAGATGATGCGTAATGTGTGCAGTGGGTGTCGAGCAGGAACATTATGGCAGCAGGTGGCCTGTTATCATAGATCCAGACTCTGCAGCTCCGGAGCCAGAAACACCTGCAGAAAGTGACAGAGAGGGAGTGAGGAGAGAGACGAGAAAGCACAAAACTCCTGGAGAGGTAAGAAGTGAAGTTAGTAACATGCATTGATGGTTAAAGAATGCATACAGATGGAGAGGGAGAGGGGGAAAGAGGAGCTCATCATGGGAAGTCCCTGCAGTCTAGGCCTATAGCAGCATAAGGGATGGTTCCAGCGCCTAACCAATGTGTTACAGGACAAAAAGAGTCTTCACACAGCCCAATACATTTCACTACAGGTGGTGAAGAATGTATGAGAGACAGAAAAAGCTGACTGGGAGTCTAAGTGGGTTATTACAAGAATGACCCAGTTTCTCTGCACGCAACTGGACTTGTTCTTGTTGGTGAAAGCTGTATCACTGTTTCCACGCTCACTGCTTCAGCAAAACCCCTAAATCCTCTTTTTTTCCCACCTCATTGATTTACAAAGAAGTTTTCTGCCTCCGTTGTCTCAGAAAGACTGAAACTGAGAGCCACAAAGCGATTGTTTCTTTTGACCCTGAACAAAGAGCTTTCTGTTTGAATGATTGCTCCCAAACTCAAGTTTTTGCCAGACATCCATTTGCAGTTTTGGCTTTAAGCTCCTCTCCTACTGGGGTCTAGGGTCTGGAGAGATAAACACCACAGCTGTGGACTCCTTTTTGCTAAGATTAAACCGACTTGGATTACATCGGCTTGGAAGGCTAAATCATGGAGGAAATGAGTGAAAGAAGCAGAATTCTTACTTCATAAAACATCTGCAAGTCAATGGCTCTCCTGGTCTTTGAAAAGATTTTTGATCTTTGTGTTCGACTAGACGGGACAAGATTTA
>NW_025739552.1:0-2197 GCF_021292245.1 Micropterus dolomieu
CAAGAGCTCACCAAAATTGGACAGTTGAAGACTGGAAAAATGTTGCCTGGTCTGATGAGTCTCGATTTCTGTTGAGACATTCAGATGGTAGAGTCAGAATTTGGCGTAAACAGAATGAGAACATGGATCCATCATGCCTTGTTACCACTGTGCAGGCTGGTGGTGGTGGTGTAATGGTGTGGGGGATGTCTTCTTGGCACACTTTGGGCCCCTTAGTGCCAATTGGGCATCGTTTAAATGCCACGGCCTACCTGAGCATTGTTTCTGACCATGTCCATCCCTTTATGGCCACCATGTACCCATCCTCTCATGGCTACTTCCAGCAGGATAATGCACCATGTCACAAAGCTCCAATCATTTCAAACATGACAATGAGTTCACTGTACTAAAATGGCCCCCACAGTCACCAGATCTCATCTTTGGGATGTGGTGGAACGGGAGCTTCGTGCCCTGGATGTGCATCCCACAAATCTCCATCAACTGCAAGATGCTATCCATCAATATGGGCCAACATTTCTAAAGAATGCTTTCAGCACCTTGTTGAATCAATGCCACGTAGAATTAAGGCAGTTCTGAAGGCCAAAGGGGGTCAAACACAGTATTAGTCTGGTTTTCCTAATAATCCTTTAGGTGAGTGTAGGTTGTATTCCCATTCATACAAAAAAAAACGACGACAAACTTTAGGAATATGAGGTTTATTCAAATTTTAAATCAAAGTTGGATCATTTAGACCTAGTCCTTTATACTTCTTCATGCAAATTAAAGCCAGCAATGCAGTTTAGTGTCAGTTTTTCAACAATCCTTAAAATATTCCACATCTTTCATACGTTTGTATCATTTATGTATTTATCAAGCCAGAAATCTGCTATAGCGCAAGCTAACTAGTTACGTTGAATTGTGCTTGATTTGAAAATTAGAAGCACCAAATTTGTTTTTCACACAGACCCATAATTCTGCAACTTTAAAGCCACCTTAAAAATTGACTCTTATTCTCTTTAGTCTGTCCCTTTTTAGTTGAGATTTTTGTAAGCATGCAAAAAAAAGTATTTGTGAACTATAGCTAAGACATTAAATATAAATAGACAATTACTGTGTCATAAATATTGTTTGTTTTATGTTTTCAGAGTCTCACTCACAACTAAGTGGTAAGTCAACTTTTTTACTTCCTGTCTGTCTGTCTGTCATTGAGACATTTCAAAGGAGACCTACTATGCTTTTCCATATTTTACGACTTATCTACAATGTTACAGTGTTAGATGTTCATGTTTTTATCTCTGGTCCCATTCCCACAGTTGGTCGTGGTTCTGGCCGCTTCAGTAGACTCCTTGGCCTCCACGACTGGCTCCGGTCCGCCTGCAGGGCTCACCGTGTGTGTTATGTGGATAATTTTAATATTTTCTGGAAAAGAATGTCTCTTTTTAAGACAGACGGACTTCACCCAAACAAACGGGGCTCAGAAATGTTAGCTGCGCACATACAGCATGTGGTGCGGTCCACACATGACTTACGTGAATGACTAATCATTCATGCAGCACACCTGGACACACCACCGCTCACTGAACAGATCTCTGCCTCACTGCCACAAACAACTGTCTCCACCTGCTGGCATGTAAAGCCGTCTGCTCCCAGCGCTGTTTCACAGACTTCTATTCCTGTCAGCATCACGCATAGACCAGGAAACGGAAATGTGCACATCCCACACAGAAATAATAGTAATCTCTTAAGCAACTCCAGCACCCAGAACAAACTCATTTAAAATGGCTCTCTTCAATGTGAGATCACTGTCAAGTAAGACTTTTATCTTAAATGATTTTATCTTGTCTGCAAATCTAGATTTTATGTTTTTAACTGAATCCTGGTTGCAGATGAATGACTATAGCCAGCTAGCTGAACTGTGTCCGCCTCAATATGATTGTTTTAGTCAACCGAGGGTCAGTGGTCGTGGTGGTGGGCTAGTGAGCGTGTATAGGAAAAATTTAAAATGTCATCAAGTACGCTGTGATGAATTTAACTCCTTTGAAGTTCTCACTCTTAAAGTTGGAGGGCTGCAACCTATCATATTTGTTATAATTTATCGCCCCCCAAAACCGCCTGGAGGATTTTTATCAGAACTTCCTGAATTTTTATCTACTCTGGTTTTAAATTATGACAGAATTGTTCTTTGTGGCGATTTTAATATTCATGTTGATGACCCCAC
>NW_025739553.1:0-1425 GCF_021292245.1 Micropterus dolomieu
CTTTGCAGGAAAAAAAAAAAAAAAAAAAAAAAAATCCGAGCAATTTCAATAGGGACCTCGCACGGTCGTGCTCGGGCCCTAAATATAATCCGAGCAAATTCAATAGGGACCTCACACGGTCGTGCTCGGGCCCTAATAATCCGAGCAAATTCAATAGGGACCTCACACGGTCGTGCTCGGGCCCTAAAAAGATTTGCTAATAATTTTCCACCTCAGATTTGTGAAATGATCCACTGTTTGGCATCAAGTGTTTATCACTTTCTGACTATAAAGAATAGTTTAACCTAACCTTAAGCAAAAATCCCCCCTTAAACTTGAAAGAAATTATGATTTGACATTTATGATATATATTGATGTCGAATGATATGAAATGTTTTCTTCTTGATAAAATTTAACTAGTTTGCGTCCCTAATTTACTTCATTAACCCCAGCTTTCTTTACCAGTTGTCAGACTGTCGGGATGTACAGTACGTATACAGGACAGAGCTGTACACCAGTTTAGTTATTAATGATGTTAAATGTTTCCTGTAGTGACACAGATGGATTTTTTTTTTAGATGCAATAATAAATCATCTGCATACAGACTAATTTTATATTGTGAGCTGGTGTCCTGGATTCCATCAATTTTATTATTTTGTCGTATTGCTGCTGCGAGTGGTTCAATGAAAATAGAAAATAGGGATGGTGAGAGTGGGCATCCTTGTCTGGCTCCCTGATGAAGTGTGAAGCTAGGTGAGGTGATCTGGTTTGTGGCACACCTCCCGTCTACTGGGGGACTCAAAAATGATAAATTCAAATAAAAAAAATAAAACTGAATTAAAGCTGCAAGCAGCGTTGGGCGGGCCCTCGCACTTGTAAGCGCGTCCGCGCGTGAACCAGCCGATTTGCATATTCTCGAGCTCTGCCGGTGCGGCTGTGAATTTGCTACGCGGTTATGACGCCGCATGAAGGTGTTATACAGTGGGTACGGAAAGTATTCAGACCCCTTTAAATTTTTCACTCTTTGTTTCATTGCAGCCATTTTCCAAAAATCAAAAAAGTTCATTTTATTTCTCAGTAATGTACACTCAGCACCCCATCTTGACAGAAAAAAACAGAAATGTAGAAATTTTTGCAAATTTATTAAAAAAGAAAAACTGAAATATCACATGGTCATAAGTATTCAGACCCTTTGCTCAGTATTTAGTAGAAGCACCCTTTTGATCTAATACAGCCATGAGTCGTTTTGGGAAAGATGCAACAAGTTGTTCACATCTGGATTTGGGTATCCTCTGCCATTCCTCCTCGCAGATCCTCTCCAGTTCTGTCAGGTTGGATGGTAAACGTTGGTGGACAGCCATTTTCAGGTCTCTCCAGAGATGCTCAATTGGGTTTAAGTCAGGGCTCTGGCTGGGCCATTCAAGAACAGCCACGGAGTTGTTGTGA
>NW_025739554.1:0-1495 GCF_021292245.1 Micropterus dolomieu
TCTGGCTTGATTGATAGATATAACTGAGTATCATCTGCATAACAATGAAAGCTTATGGAATGTTTCCTGATAATATTGCCTAAAGGAAGCATATATAAAGTAAAGAGGATTGGTCCAAGGACAGATCCTTGAGGAACTCCATGAGTAACTTTGGCGTGCATGGAGGACTCATCGTTAACATGTACAAACTGAAATCAATCTGATAAATAGGACTTAAACCAGCTTAGAGCGGTTCCTTTAATGCCAATGAAATATTCCAGTCTCTGCAATAGGATCTGATGGTCAATGGTATCAAATGCAGCACTAAGATCTAATAAAACCAGTACAGAGACAAGTCCTTTGTCTGATGCAATAAGGAGGTCATTAGTAATTTTCACCAGTGCTGTCTCTGTGCTATGATGAGCTCTAAATCCTGTGTGGCCCCGCTTTGTGGGGTGCAACCTTGTTGTCAATAGCTTTATAACATGACAGCATAAGAGAATTGCTATCGGATAACAACCACTTATCAGGGACCAGTGCAGCCGTTCTTATCAAATGAAACAGGCACTTCACTCCTGGTTTCAATAGTGAATCCATAGACTGTATATAAAAAAACACCACAAGAATGACAACAAATAGGAGACTAATTTAAACAATACTCCCTTCACCGCCATGTATCATGGGAATTCTGAGGGATGGACTTAGGCTGGCTGCTATATGTCAGCCCGGACTCAAACAGGCGGCTGTGCGCTACGGTTGAGTTCCATCCTCAACTTCCAGTGGAAGCCTAGTGTTATAGCAGCGGAGCGTGCAGCCTGTCCCACGTTATTGACTTGTTTTTAATATGTCCTTTTTGTGCTTCTACTGCCTTCTTCACAGCTCTATGTGGCCCGTTTTCAGTGCGATGTGCAGATCCCTCAGGGAGCATTTCAGAATAAGAGCATTTTAAGATAAGATAAATAAGAGCCTACAGCGGATGGTCACGGGGGGGATTGAACCCGGGTCTCTTACATCAAAGGCAGGCATCTTATCCATTGTACCATCGCCACCCCAACTGATGTTGGAGTTGTGCTGAGTCCACTTTGAATCACTCAATTGTTGTTTCAGGACATGTTTTTCTTTTGTGTCTGGTGTCTTAATCTCTATTTCATCTTCTATTATCTCTCCAGACTCTGTCAGGCTGGTGGGCGGGACTAGTCTGTGCTCAGGCAGACTGGAGGTGAAGTCTAACCAGTCTAACCAGTCTAACCAGCGGTGGTCCTCAGTGTGTGAAGCTGACTTTGACCAGCAGGATGCAGAGGTGGTCTGTAGGGAGCTCGGCTGTGGGGCTCCTTCAGTCCTCCAGGGGGCGCTCTATGGAGAAGTGGAGGCTCCGATGTGGACCAAAGAGTTCCAGTGTGGAGGCCATGAGTCTGCTCTCCTGGACTGTAGAAGCTCAGGCTCAGCTAGAAACACCTGCTCACCTGGAAAAGCTGTTGGACTCACCTGCTCAGGTAGAAGAGGAGCTGCAGCTTTG
>NW_025739555.1:0-1381 GCF_021292245.1 Micropterus dolomieu
TGCTGGTAGCAGTAGCTGCTGGTAGCTGCTGGTAGCAGTAGCTGCTGGTAGCTGCTGGTAGCAGTAGCTGCTGGTAGCTGCTGGTAGCTGCTGGTAGCAGTAGCTGCTGGTAGCTGCTGGTAGCTGCTGGTAGCGGTAGCTGCTGGTAGCTGCTGGTAGCTGCTGGTAGCGGTAGCTGCTGGTAGCTGCTGGTAGCTGCTGGTAGCTGCTGGTAGCAGTAGCTGCTGGTAGCTGCTGGTAGCTGCTGGTAGCAGTAGCTGCTGGTAGCTGCTGGTAGCTGCTGGTAGCTGCTGGTAGCAGTAGCTGCTGGTAGCTGCTGGTAGCAGTAGCTGCTGGTAGCTGCTGGTAGGAGTTGCTGGTAGCAGTAGCTGCTGGTAGCTGCTGGTAGCAGTAGCTGCTGGTAGCTGCTGGTAGCAGTAGCTGCTGGTAGCTGCTGGTAGCAGTAGCTGCTGGTAGCTGCTGGTAGCAGTAGCTGCTGGTAGCTGCTGGTAGCTGCTGGTAGCTGCTGGTAGCTGCTGGTAGCTGCTGGTAGCTGGTAGCAGTAGCTGCTGGTAGCTGGTAGCAGTAGCTGCTGGTAGCTGGTAGCAGTAGCTGCTGGTAGCTGCTGGTAGCAGCATGTGAACAGTTTCCCTCTGTGAGCGCTGAGTATCTGGGGCACCTTTAAAACTCTACTCTTGAAGACTGCTCACCTAGACAGGTGTGTGACACTCATCTGTCTCTCTCTTCCTGTCTCGCCCAGCCGGACTCGGACTCCACCAAACACTCGACCCCCTCCAACAGCTCCAACCCCAGCAGCCCCCCCAGCCCCAACTCCCCCCACCGCAGCCAGCTCACCCTGGACGGCCTGGACATGGAGCCCTGAGGCCCCGCCCCCTGCGCTGATGGAGGAGGGGCTTAATGAACCAATCAAGCTGCAGACTGAGAGTTTAGATTTTACTTGATGATTTTATTGTGGCGGGGTGAGTCTGAGCTTCCTGCTGCTTTTATATTTGTTGGATTTTACCTGCTGGGAAGCCCCGCCCCCTGGTTTAAGCCCACCTCTGCTGTGTGTTTGATCTTTGACCTTTAGTCAGATTGGCTCTGTGGGACCAATCACCTCCTCTTCTTCTTCTTTATTAAATAACTTCCTGTTAAGCTTTAGCGGGCTGTTAGCGGCGGAGCTAACTGTGGCTAACTTCCTGTCAGACGGGAGGTCTCACTCTGATGAAAAAACACTGTATGATTTAATTTTTAAGTTTTGTTAAAGTTGCACATCATCATGTCGTCGTAGGAGAAAAGTAATCTTTGATTTTGTGTCAGTGATGATCTTACCTGTTGTGTGGGAGGGGGGTCTTACCTGTTGTATCCCCTGACCCCAGGCCAGGTGGGGGGGGGGGGGGGG
>NW_025739557.1:0-933 GCF_021292245.1 Micropterus dolomieu
GAAGCCTCCTCCAGAGACACTGTTCAGCCAATGGGCCGTTCAGAGGGAATTTAATTGAAAATCCCAGCAGCATGTTTTTCATTTGCATCTCTGCCCCTCCAGTTCATCACCTATAACAGAGATTAAAACCAATCTAGTGAGCAATGTAGCGATGTACAGGCAAATGAACGGCAGCCAGGCGTGCTGCAGTCGAATGCAGAACGATCACATAGAACCAGGGATTTTTTATCTGCCTCCTCTTCCAGTAATTCATCAGTAGAATAACCAGAAAAAGGGAAAGTGGAAGTTAAGGAGGTGGCTCATTGGGGCCGAGAAACATTGAATAGCAGTGGTTTAAACCAGTGGCTGTTAAAATGGGGTCCGGGGCCCACCAGGGGTCCTTAAGGGAGTTCCAGGGGGTCCCCATCAAAAAGGTGAATCATTTATTTTCACTATATTCCCATCCATGAGTAACACAATGACAGAATGTGTGACTATTTGGGTCATGGGTTTCAAATACTGTTTGTAAAAAACATGTAATAGCCAAAACCCGATCAGACGGGGGTCTGTGGTCTAGATTGTGACAGTTTAGGGGTCCTTGATGTGAAAAAGCACGCGTGTGTGTGTGTGTGTGTGTGTGTGTGTGTGTGTGTGTGTTTAAAAAAATATAAATATATTAAAAATTAAAATAAAATAAATAAATAAAACAGTAAGCGTGTGTGTGTGTGTGTGTGTGTGTGTGTTAAAAAAAATAAAAATATATAAAAAATTAAAATGAAATAAATAAATAAAACAGTAAGCGAGTGTGTGTGTGTGTGTGTGTGTGTGTGTGTTAAAAAAATAAAAATATATAAAAAATTAAAATGAAATAAATAAATAAAACAGTAAGCGTGTGTGAGAAAGGGAATAAAATGCAGCAGCGACCTGGGTTCAATTCCAGCTTTGATAAATGTG
>NW_025739558.1:0-1073 GCF_021292245.1 Micropterus dolomieu
AGAGTGGACCAGGAGGAACCAGTCTGAGCCAGTCTGAGTCAGTTTGAGACAGTTTGAGTCAGAGTGGACCAGGAGGAACCAGTCTGAGCCAGTCTGAGTCAGTTTGAGACAGTTTGAGTCAGAGTGGACCAGGAGGAACCAGTTTGAGCCAGTCTGAGTCAGTTTGAGACAGTTTGAGTCAGAGTGGACCAGGAGGAACCAGTCTGAGCCAGTCTGAGTCAGTTTGAGACAGTTTGAGTCAGAGTGGACCAGGAGGAACCAGTCTGAGCCAGTCTGAGTCAGTCTGAGTCAGTTTGAGTCAGTTTGAGTCAGAGTGGACCAGGAGGAACCAGTTTGAGCCAGTCTGAGTCAGTCTGAGTCAGTTTGAGTCAGTCTGAGTGCCTGAATAAAACCTTCAAATGTATAATGCAACTGCAGAACTGTCTGCTTCTTTCTCAGAGTGCAGTAATAGGCAGTGGCAGCGCCAACAGTCTGTCAGTCTTAGCAACAGTAACTAAGGGGGGCGGGGCTTAACGATGGGTCAATTACACAAAAACAGGTGACAGGTGATTCACAATCGCTTCTGCTTCCTAACCAGACAGATTGATATCCCTGAAGTTTAAGTGACTGTGAGAGGCGAGTTGTTGCAGAGAGGAATTACGTCTTGCAAGCAGCTCCTCTACGTACACAACAAACTCCTCTCCCTCGTTTCCACCGGCGTCTTCTTGCAACAACTCGACTCTCACAACATTTCAGAGCGAGACTTCAGTTTCCTCTTTATAAAACAAAGGGGGGTCACCAGGAGTCCCTCGTAGGGATGATGTTGTCAGACAGCTGGTGGAACAGTCTGAGCCTGTCGCTGGCAAAAAGAAACACTTTCTGTGGACGCCATTTTGATGGGCGGTTTAAGGGTACAGGTGAGGAATGTAGTTGTGATGGTTAAGGTTAGGGTAGCGGCAATGAATTATGTCAATGAGATGTCCCCACGGGGATGGAGGAACATACCTGTGTCTTTTTGTGTGGAGGGGGAGGGGTTTGCATGTTACAGTGATGCAGGAAGGTTTCTGTTGATGCTCCGACTGATTAAGGGTTAA
>NW_025739559.1:0-1110 GCF_021292245.1 Micropterus dolomieu
GCTACCAGCAGCTACTGCTACCAGCAGCTACCAGCAGCTACCAGCAGCTACCAGCAGCTACCAGCAGCTACCAGCAGCTACCAGCAGCTACCAGCAGCTACCAGCAGCTACTGCTACCAGCTGCTACCAGCAGCTACCAGCAGCTACTGCTACCAGCAGCTACCAGCAGCTACCAGCAGCTACCAGCAGCTACCAGCAGCTACCAGCAGCTACCAGCAGCTACCAGCAGCTACCAGCAGCTACTGCTACCAGCAGCTACCTACAGCTACCAGCAGCTACCTACAGCTACCAGCAGCTACCTACAGCTACCAGCAGCTACTGCTACCAGCAGCTACTGCTACCAGCAGCTACTGCTACCAGCTACCAGCAGCTACTGCTACCAGCAGCTACCGCTACCAGCAGCTACCGCTACCAGCAGCTACCGCTACCAGCAGCTACCGCTACCAGCAGCTACTGCTACCAGCTACCAGCAGCTACTGCTACCAGCAGCTACCGCTACCAGCAGCTACCGCTACCAGCAGCTACTGCTACCAGCTACCAGCAGCTACCGCTACCAGCTACCAGCAGCTACCGCTACCAGCTACCAGCAGCTACTGCTACCAGCTACCAGCAGCTACCGCTACCAGCTACCAGCAGCTACCGCTACCAGCTACCAGCAGCTACCGCTACCAGCTACCAGCAGCTACCGCTACCAGCAGCTACTGCTACCAGCTACCAGCAGCTACCGCTACCAGCAGCTACTGCTACCAGCAGCTACTGCTACCAGCAGCTACCGCTACCAGCAGCTACTGCTACCAGCAGCTACCGCTACCAGCAGCTACTGCTACCAGCAGCTACTGCTACCAGCAGCTACCGCTACCAGCAGCTACTGCTACCAGCAGCTACTGCTACCAGCAGCTACCGCTACCAGCAGCTACCAGCAGCTACCAGCAGCTACCAGCAGCTACCAGCAGCTACCAGCAGCTACCAGCAGCTACTGCTACCAGCAGCTACCAGCAGCTACCAGCAGCTACTGCTACCAGCAGCTACCAGCAGCTACCGCTACCAGCAGCTACCAGCAGCTACCAGCAGCTACCAGCAGCTACTGCTACCAGCAGCTACTGCTACCAG
>NW_025739560.1:0-1334 GCF_021292245.1 Micropterus dolomieu
GGAAAGTGGAAATTACAGTAAATCGGATATGACGTGAATGCAGCAGTAACCTGTTAGCATGCTAACATTAGCTCGGCCAGGTGAGCAGACAGACCTGCGTTGCGTTTGCGGGAGTCTTCAGCGATGTAGCGGATGCAGGGGTTGTCAGTGACGTATCGAGCCGCCCAGGGAAAACTGAAGACCACGTCAGGAGGGAAGAAGAGAGCGACGGCAAAACGAGACGAGTACACGACTCCGTCTAACTGCTGCTTCTGCTGGACAGAAAGCACTGAGAGACAGACAGACAGAGTTAAACCTTATGATCCAGGACTCAACACTGCAAACTGTTTCACCTGTGTGTTCACCAGGAAGGGAGGCTCTAATTACAGACAATGTCAAGTTGCATTATGGGAAGTGTAGAAGGAATTGTTGAAGCTTAAACCCCACTGACTAACTTGTTTACACATACAGACTACGGACTCTCTCTCCTGCCTTTCGCAAACCTAATTTAGATGCTCAGCTCTGATTGGACAGTTGTTTTCGCCTGCTGTGTTCTGTAGCAGCCCGTTAAAGTTCATTCGCAGGCGGTTAAAATTCTATCGCAGCCGGTTCAAGTTCTTTCGCAGACGGTTGAAGTTCACTCAGGTTAAAGTTCTTTCGCAGCCGGTTAAAGTTCATTCGCAGGCGGTTAAAATTCTATCGCAGCCGGTTCAAGTTCTTTCGCAGCCGGTTGAAGTTCACTCAGGTTAAAGTTCTTTCGCAGCCGGTTAAAGTTCACTCAGGTTAAAGTTCTATCGCAGCCGGTTAAAGTTCACTCAGGTTAAAGTTCTATCGCAGCCGGTTAAAGTTCACTCAGGTTAAAGTTCTATCGCAGCCGGTTAAAGTTCACTCAGGTTAAAGTTCTATCGCAGACGGTTAAAGTTCTATCGTAGCCGGTTCAAGTTCTTTCGCAGACGGGCAAAGTTCACTCAGGTTAAAGTTCACTCAGGTTAAAGTTCTATCGCAGCCGGTTAAAGTTCACTCAGGTTAAAGTTCTTTCGCAGACGGTTAAAGTTCACTCAGGTTAAAGTTCTTTCGCAGACGGTTAATGTTCTTTCGCAGACGGTTAAAGTTCACTGAGGTTAAAGTTCACTGAGGTTAAAGTTCACTGAGGTTAAAGTTCACTCAGGTTAAAGTTCACTCAGGTTAAAGTTCTTTAGCAGCCGGTTAAAGTTCACTGAGGTTAAAGTTCTTTCGCAGCCGGTTAAAGTTCACTCAGGTTAAAGTTCACTGAGGTTAAAGTTCTTTCGCAGCCGGTTAAAGTTCACTCAGGTTAAAGTTCACTGAGGTTAAAGTTCTTTCGCAGCCGGTTAAAG
>NW_025739561.1:0-915 GCF_021292245.1 Micropterus dolomieu
ACCTTGATACTGCATTACATCCTACAACACCTCGACTCTCCAGGGACATATGCAAGGATCCTGTTCGTGGACTTCAGCTCGGCGTTCAACACCATCATCCCGGACATCCTCAGCACCAAACTCACCCAGCTCACTGTGCTAGCTTCCACTTGTCAGTGGATCACAAACTTCCTGACTGACAGGAGTCAGCAGGTGAGGCCGGGGAACATCACATCCAGCACCCGGACTATTAGCAGTGGCGCCCCCTTGGGGTGCGTGCTCTCCCCACTGCTCTTCTCCCTCTACACCAGGGACTGCACCTAAGGAGACTCATCTGTCAAACTCTTGAAGTTTCCTGACAACACAAGAGTCATCGGCCTCATCCGGGATGGTGATCAGCTGGCTCTCTGGTGCTATTAGAACAACCTGGAGCTTAACACGCTCAAAATTGTGGTGATGATCGTGGACTTCAGGAGGAGCCCCACCACTCTTCGCCCCATTACATACTCAACAGCCCTGTGTCTGCTGTGGAATCCTTCATGTTTCTGGGATCCACTATATCCCATGACCTAAAGTGGGAGCCCAATACTGACTCCATCATCAAGAAGGCCCAGCAGTGGATGTACTTCCCGAGCCAGATCAGGAAGCTCAACCTGCCTAAGGAGCTGCTGATCCTCTTCTAAACAGCCATCATCCAGTCTGTTCTCTGCACGTTCACCACTGGTTTGTCTGGTTTGGATCTGCCACCAAAAAGGACAGGAGCAGACTACAACGGACAGTCAGGCATGCAGAAAAAATCAGTCAGGAAACGGGCAGGAAACATCACTGCAGATCCATCTCACCCTGGACACAACCTGTTCCAACTTCTCCCCTCTGGTAGGCGCTACAGAGCACTGTACGCCAAAACCAACAGACTCAGGAACAGTTTATTCCCAC
>NW_025739562.1:0-1015 GCF_021292245.1 Micropterus dolomieu
AAGCTGGTGGAAGAAGTACTCAGATTCTTTAGTGAATATAACCAATACAACTAGGGTGAGATTTTGTGAAAAAAGCAGAGGTTTTTGGTTTGTTTTTTTCATTAAATTTACCACTTTGAGGGGAGGATACAATTTGTTCTCACCGGGGATTAAAATTATTCAGCAGAGGCAGGGATATACAAACTAGAAAGAGGGAAATCCCACGTATCCCCCCTGCAAATCGCATCCTGAATATAATATAAAATACTTAATTACCCATAAAGGTCCTGCTTTCAAACCCTGCATAAGTAAGAGTATTATCACTTCCAGGTAGTAAAAGTACTGGTTCTGTAGTAAAGTGTCTGCTGTGAATGATATCTGATTCTATCTGACATTAGATTATTAGTACTGTTGCATCAATGTTAGAACTGTTGTAGCTATTTGAGGTGGAGCTTGTTTTACTACTACTGCTATATACTACTGTTGGCGCACATTTACTACTGTATATAAAGTAGTTAAAAATATCTGTATGTAGTTTTAACTAGCTAACTGTATAAAGCAGTTATAACTAATGTTAGCTGACTGTATATAAAGTAGAAAAACTGAGCTGAAACTAGCCCACTGGGCATTAAGCAGCTGAAACTAGCCCACTGGGCATTAAGCAGTTGAAACTAGCCCACTGGGCATTAGGCAGTTGAAACTAGCCCACTGGGCATTACGCAGCTGAAACTAGCCCACTGGGCATTAAGCAGCTGAAACTAGCCCACTGGGCATTAAGCAGCTGAAACTAGCCCACTGGGCATTAAGCAGCTGAAACTAGCCCACTGGGCATTAAGCAGTTGAAACTAGCCCACTGGGCATTAAGCAGTTGAAACTGAAACTAGCCCACTGGGCATTAAGCAGCTGAAACTGAAACTAGCCCACTGGGCATTAAGCAGCTGAAACTAGCCCACTGGGCATTAAGCAGCTGAAACTGAAACTAGCCCACTGGGCATTAAGCAGCTGAAACTAGCCCACTGGGCATTAAGCAGCTGAA
>NW_025739563.1:0-967 GCF_021292245.1 Micropterus dolomieu
CCTTTGCTGTTGTTGCTGGAGGTAAATGTGAGACGTTGGTGTCGTCTTCTGAACAAGGAAGTGAGTTTGCTGACGTGTGACAGGAAACGGAGATCAGAAGTCGCTCTGAATTCACGGGGATTTGTTCAGTACAAACTTCTGGAGTTTCTCACCCTCTGGAGCCCGGCTTTAAAGGCCGATGAACACTTTACATTTCGTTTCATCTTTATGCTAAGCTAAGCTAAGCAGCTGAAGCTTCATATTCAGAAATAGAAGACGAGGACGGTCGAACTTTTCCTTCAGAATGACAGCAGCAGGCGTCACCGCTAAGGCCGCAGCCCGCCGTCCTCCCTCCTGTCTGTCTTCACACAAAGAAGGACGAAGACAAAAACAAATCCAGAGACAGTCGTGTGGATTTAACCAAGCAGAGACGTCGTGTGAAGGAGAAACTCATTCAGTGAAAGTGAGGTCAGCTGTCTGTCTTCACTCATGTGCACAAGCTGGTATTTCTACGTTTAGTCACATCTGCATGATAGAAAAGTCACTGCAGCACAGGTCAGAGTGGTTTCTCATCCGAAAGCAAAACCAGATCCACAGTTTAGTATGGAGGAGGAGATCGAGGCCCACAGGTCTCCCCCTCGTCCTCGTGCTCGTGCTCCTCCTCGTGCTCCCCCTCGTCCTCGTGCTCCTCCTCGTGCTCGTCCTCGTGCTCCCCCTCGTCCTCGTGATCCCCCTCGTCCTCCTCCTCGTGCTCCCCCTCGTCCTCGTGCTCCTCCTCGTGCTCCCCCTCGTCCTCGTGCTCCCCCTCATGCTCGTCCTCGTCCTCGTGCTCCTCCTCGTGCTCCCCCTCGTCCTCATCCTTGTGCTCGTCCTCGTGCTCCCCCTCGTCCTCGTGCTCCCCCTCGTCCTCGTCCTCGTGCTCCTCCTCGTGCTCCCCCTCGTCCTCGTGCTCCTCCTCGTGCTCCCCCTCGTCCTCGTGCTCCCCCTC
>NW_025739564.1:0-1086 GCF_021292245.1 Micropterus dolomieu
ACTCTAACACACACTCTAACACTCTAACACACACTCTAACACACACTCTAACACACTAACACACACTCTAACACACTAACACACACTCTAACACACTAACACACACTCTAACAAACACTCTAACACACTAACACACACTCTAACACACACTATAACACACTAACACACACTCTAACACTCTAACACACACACACTAACACACACTCTAACACACACTCTAACACACTAACACACACTCTAACACTCTAACACACACTCTAACACACTAACACACACTCTAACACTCTAACACACACACACTAACACACACTCTAACACACTAACACACACTCTAACACACACACACTTACACACACTCTAACACACTAACACACACACACTTACACACACTCTAACACACCAACACACACTCTAACACACACTCTAACACACCAACACACACTCTAACACACACTCTAACACACCAACACACACTCTAACACACACTCTAACACACTAACACACACACACTAACACACACTCTAACACACAGTGTTTGTTTCTCTGCTGCAGGATTGGAGAGGAGTTCGGCCTCAAATCCATCAAACTGATCCTGAACGGGAAAACTCTGTGTGTGGGTGAGTCCAGACGCCGGCAGCTGAGACTCTGTCTGCGGAGTCGAGCTGCAGCCATTCAGAGATTAACGATCGACTATTAAATCAGTCTGCAACTTTTTTGATCATCGATCTGTTCGGTTTGAGACGTTGTTTAAGAAAAGTGTAAATTTTCTGATTTCTTAGATGTGAAAAAGAAACGTTTTCTCGTCTATGATGGATGAAGTGTAAAATCAGCAGCTGTGTGGTCCCAGTACACTTTACAGAAGACAGAGACACGTCAAGTTTGCAGAACTGGATAAAAAAGGCTGACAACACATAAGAAACACACATTAAAAAACAACAATAAAAGACACAATTATAAAACTAATATTAGATACAATAAAATAAAACAATTAAAATGTATAAAACTTCATAAAATACCCTAACCCAAACTATAAGCAGTCTCTCAAAATACAGAAAACCCGTCCCTAACTAAAAGCTTTACTAAAAA
>NW_025739565.1:0-1173 GCF_021292245.1 Micropterus dolomieu
CTCTTTCTCCTCCTCCTCCTCCTCCTTCTCCTCTTCTCCTCTCCTCCTTCTCCTACTTAATGTCATCTTCTCCTCTCTTCCTTCTCCTCTTCTCCACTCTTCCTCATCTTCTCCTCTCCTCCTCCTGCTCCTACTTATTGTCATCTTCTCCTCTTCTCTTCTCTTTCTCCTCCTCCTTCTCCTCTTCTCCTCTCCTCCTCCTCCTCCTCATTGTCATCTTCTCCTCTCTTCCTCCTCCTCCTCCTCCTTCTCCTCTTCTCCTCTCCCTACTCATTGTCATCTTCTCCTCTCTTCCTCCTCCTCCTTCTCCTCTTCTCCTCTCCTCCTCCTCCTACTCATTGTCATTTTCTCCTCTCTTTCTCCTCCTCCTCCTCCTTCTCCTCTTCTCCTCTCCTCCTCCTCCTACTCATTGTCATCTTCTCCTCTCTTCCTCCTCCTCCTCCTCCTTCTCCTCTTCTCCTCTCCTCCTCCTCCTACTCATTGTCATTTTCTCCTCTCTTTCTCCTCTCCTCCTCCTCTGTTCCTCCTCCTCTCCTTGATGTCTTCAGATCGGTTTAGAGATTTGAGATTCTCTCATATTCTTTTAGAGTTTTAGTGGTGGAAAGTAACAAAGTGCATTTACTTTGTGTAAATTTGAAATACTTTATTATTAGTAGTAGTATTTTATGTTATTTGTATGTATATATATATATGTATATATATGTATATTATATATATATATGTGCCCGCTAGCCACAACTATATTAGCATAGTTTGTTAGTGTTAAATGTTAATCAATAACCTAGAGATAAAATGTATGTCAGTTTAAATGTATGTCATCTAAACACCAGAAGAAAAACACTGAACATCCAAAAAGTTCCTTTCATACTTTAAAATCAGTAAAACTTCTGCTGAGGTGAAATGATGCTGCTGTTCCACAGGCAGAGAGAGAATAATGTTGAGCATGAGCAGATTAAGTGTCGTCACTCTAACTTGTTTCTGTTTGGAGAAATTGAGTGTGTTACAGTTGCCCCCGGTCTCCCCTACTAGTAAGAATTAAAATAAACTTCTAAAAAATATTACTAACAACATTTATCCCCCCCCCCCCCAGAGTTCAATGGGGAAAATGTGCCATAAGTTACTGGTGACTTAAAGATAAGTTCTAGCATCTGATAACTACATACGTACTAATAA
>NW_025739566.1:0-998 GCF_021292245.1 Micropterus dolomieu
TGAACCATTATCACTACAGCCACAAATCAACTACACTTCTTACATGAACCATTATCCTTATAGCAACAAATAAACTGCACTTCTTACATGAACCATTATCCCTACAGCAACAAATCAACTGCACTTCTTACACAAACCATTATCCCTACAGCAACAAACAAACTGCACTTTTTACATGAACCATTATAGCTACAGCCACAAATAAACTGCTTTTGTTACATGAACCATTATCACTACAGCCACAAATAAACTGCACTTCTTACACAAACCATTATTACTACAGCCACAAATACACTGCATTTGTTACATGAACCATTATCACTACAGCCACAAATAAACTGCACTTTTTATATTAAACTGCACTTCTTACATGAACCATTATCACTAAAGTAACAAACATACTGCACTTCTTACACGAACTATTATCACTACAGCAACAAATATAATGCACTTCTTACTCAAACCATTATCACTACAGCCACAAATCAACTGCACTTGTTACACAAACCATTATCCCTACAGCAACAAGCTGCACTTGTTATACTAAACTGCACTTCTTACTCAAACCATTATCTCTACAGCCACAAATCAACTACACTTCTTACATGAACCATTATCCTTATAGCAACAAATCAATTGCACTTCTTACACGAACCATTATCACTAAAGCAACATTTATACAGAACTTCTTACATGAACCATTATCACTACAGCAAAAGATAAACTGCACTTGTTACAGTAAACTGCACTTCTTACACAAACCATTATCAGTACAGCCACAAATCAACTGCACTTCTTACATGAAACATTATCCCTACATAAACATATATACAGCACTTCTTACATGACCCATTATCACCACAGCCACAAATAAACTCCAGATTTTATGTGAACCATTATAACTACAGCAAAAAATAAACTACAATTTTTACACAAACCATTATCACTAAAGCAACAAACTGCACTTCTTACATGAACCATTATCACTACAGCAACAA
>NW_025739567.1:0-1383 GCF_021292245.1 Micropterus dolomieu
AGAGGTGTCAAGGAAGCATCTACACCAGGGTCGAGAAGCCGTCATTGAACAGGGGAGGGGGTCTACGCCACCACTTATCCCCCACTTACAATGCTGTCCTTTCATCACTTCCCAGGAAACTCAACAAACGTAACCTATTGGCCTCAGGTGAAGATACCAACGATGGTCGTTCAGTCTCGGCCACAGGTAGTCTTAACGACTGTAACGACTGTCGTCACAGCAACAAGGAACACTAACGAACCAGCGGTATCGATGACCCGGGCCAACGACCCCACTGAGGTTAAATAGCTGAGTTTCCCTGCCAGTCAGTCAGAACTGAAGAAGTCCTTTGGATGAGGGACGAAACGTCTTCCAGTAGCTTCAACCAAGTCCAGTTGCCCTTGATTTTAACCTTCGCTGGATAACTATGACCTGGATGACTGAGAATCTTCACAGACATATTGCTTAACAACTATTTCAAAAAGCTTATTGTCTCATAAAATGATTATTTGAACGGCGTCAGGCGCTAAAGGATGATTACTGTTCCTACACATAAAGATTTGGCAGTTTCACATCAGAGAAGTAAAATCCTGCTTTTGCAGAGAAACCGTACATTTTCACACTGAAAATAATAATTTGAACAAAAAACGATGTACTCACATACAGCGCAATGTTAAGCAAAAGCATTTCAGTGTGATATTTGGTCAAAAACGTCACTCTGTTGAGCTGTGTGTTGGCGATAGAGGTAAAGACCAGTAACAAGTTCTTTTGTGTATTTTGTCTAAGACAGCTTAATATAAACACTGTTAATATTAGTACTATGGATGTGTGTGTGTGTGTGTGTGTGTGTGTATTGTTAAATGCTTTACTGTTTTGTGAGTCCCATCACATGTGCACATGGGCTATTGATAAAATCACATACATTTACAAATGTTTTTTAAATGAAATTAAATTCATTCAAACACTCAAAAGTGGGTTACTCGTGAGTTCAGATTGATCAATACTGTGACAGCCAGCTGATGTTTACACAAGCGCGCTTTCACAACATTGTTTGCTTTGTTTGTTTGGACTAGACCGTAGCACCCATAACATTAATGCTATTTCTGGAATATTCATGAATGTATGTGTGTATCAGCACGTACAGAAGATCTGAGTGTTCGCTCGAGTCCAGAGAACCAGTTTATGACTTTGTTGTGGACTTTTATGTTACTAAGTCAAGGTTATTTTTTTCTAGAGAGCTGGTAGCATTTTGGGCATTTAATGTCCTTGCAGTTCATGAAAAACAATAAAGTATCTATACTTATACTGCTAAAGTATCCAAACTGAAATTGCTTGAATATAATTAAGAATTTAAGATGAATTGTGTTGGTTCCTTGATGCGGTATTTTCTGATGAGTAATTAGA
>NW_025739568.1:0-1405 GCF_021292245.1 Micropterus dolomieu
TCCACTAATAAACTTGGCCAGATTTCTAGAAATGAGAGCTGCTCCTTCCCAAGTGGGATGGATGCCGTCTCTCCGGATCAGACCAGGTCTTCCCCAGAAAGTCTGCCAATGATCTACAAAGCCCACATCGTTTGCTGGACACCACCTCGACAACCAGCGGCGGAATGATGACATGCGGCTATACATGTCATCACTGGTCAGATTTGGCAGGGGTCCAGAGAAAACTACGGTGTCCGACATTGTTTTTGCATATGTACACACCGACTCAACATTAATCTTAGTGACCTCCGATTGGCGTAACCGGGAGTCATTACCGCCGACGTGAATAACAATCTTACTGTATTTACGTTTATCCTTAGCCAGCAGTTTCAAATAAGACTCAATGTCGCCCGCTCTGGTCCCAGGGATGCACTTAACTATGGCCGCTGGCTTCGCTAACTTCACATTTCTCAAAACGGAGCTGCCAATGATTAGAGTTGGTTTCTCAGCGGGTGTGTCGCTGAGTGGGGAAGGAGAAGCCATCGCTAGCTGCGGAGCTAAAGTCACTAACGGCTAAGCTTAAGTACTGTAGCTGATTTTTGAACTATGAATAGCAGTCACTAAAGGATGGAAGAACTGTGAGTGCTTAGGCAAAATTACTGTAAGAAGAAGTGTTTAGCAGACAGTTGGCTGCTGTAATCTAACAAAGGTATTTAGCGAGAGCAGCACAACACGGTACAAACACACAAGCACCGGAAACGGAAATGAGTTGACACGCTTACCGCAGTACGTCAGCCACGTCCAATCAGGAAAGTAAATAGTTAAAGAAAACACTCCTACATCAATAAAACACAAACTAAACAAGCCAGTGTAGGGGAGAGATGTGACCCATGACCCGTTCATCATAGTTTATATTAACGCAGTGCAGTGAGGATCCAGACGTTTCATAATAATAATAATAATCTTTATTTGTAGAGCACTTTTCAAAAACGAGTTACAAAGTGCTGTAACAAGTGTGAAGACAATAATACCCAAGAGACAATAATACAAAAACAATACAAGATAAAAGCATGAAAACATTGAAAAGACTAAAATACAGATAAATATAAAATTAGTAAAATACAATAAAATAAAAGGGATAAAATAAAGTCAAATAAGATCGGGAAAAGCTCTCCTATAAAAGTATGTTTTAAGAAGGGACTTAAAAGAGTTCACTGACTCAGCCGACCTGATTTCCTCGGGCAGGCTGTTCCAGAGCCTCGGGGCCCTGACAGCAAACGCTCTGTCCCCTTTAGTTTTCAGTCGAGACTCTGGAACAGACAACAGACCTCTGCCCGAGGATCTCAAGGTACGTGCTGGTGCGTATGGGACTAAAAGGTCAGAAATATAACAAGGCGAGAGGCCATGAAGAGCTTTAAAAGTGATC
>NW_025739569.1:0-968 GCF_021292245.1 Micropterus dolomieu
TTCCTGCAGGTGTTTCTGGCTCTGGAGCTGTAGAGTCTGGATCTGTGGCTGCGGGTCACCTGCTGCCCCCGTGTTCCTGCTCGACACCCTCTGCTGCATCTCTCCCCCCCCCGCCATGGCCGCCCACCCTGAGCCATGGTTCTGCTCGAGGTTTCTGCCTCTTAAAGGAAGTTTTTCCTTGCCTCTGTCTCCTAGTGCTGCTCTTGGTGGGAACTGTTGGGCTTCTGTAAATAACATCACAGAGTTCGGTCTAGACCTGCTCTTTTATGAAAAGCGCTGTGAGATAACTGTTGTTGTGATTTGGCGCTATATAAATAAAATTGAATTGAAATTGAATGTATAATTAGGCTATCATATTCCAAATAAAACCACATCCACGAGATAAAGCTGTTTTCACGCACACATGTATATAATGTTACTATATTAATCATCATTTCATATAATATACGATATAGCTGTCCACTAGTACAACATAAATTCCAGTTAAACAATACAGCGGTTTCTTTTCATGAGTTGTTTTCAGTCAGTAACTCCTTGTGCATGAAAATGGTCTCTAATCTATTAATGCTAAGTTCTAACTCAATGATCAATAATCATAACCATTAATGCAGAACAATGACTTCAACATCAAAAGTTTGCTGTAGCACCTCAGACTTTTTATATTATTCAGCCCCATCCAGGCTGCGATGAAAGTGACATTAACAAGCACACTGACTTTATGAAAAGTTGAGGAGGTTTCGATAAAAGGCATCTGATACAGCTAAATGGGCAGCTAGCCAAACCTTCCGTATCTGATCACTATTATCTTCTGTCTTAATGCTTCAGCTGCAGACGATCATCTGTCGCTGTTTTGTAACGAGCTGCACAAGTAGCCACAGAGCGACCTGACAGTAATATTACAAAGAGTTTAGTTTAGAGCTGCTCTGTCGGAAAAGTACAATTAGATATCTTTTGTTATGAAGCGCTTC
>NW_025739570.1:0-2016 GCF_021292245.1 Micropterus dolomieu
AATGGCGAGTAGTTCAGCAATACAAACTCAAAAGTTATCAAACAGTGGTCGGATAAAGAGGGATTCTGTGGGAACACCACTAAATGTTCAATTTCAATACCATACACCAAAACAAGGTCAAGGGTGTGGTTAAAACAGTGAGTCGGTTCATGAACACTCTGAGAGAAGCCGATGGAATCTAACAAAGAGATAAACGCAGTACTGAAGCTGTCATTCTCAACATCCACATGAATATTAAAATCCCCTACAATAATAACTTTGTCCGTTTTAAGGACTAAAGTTGACAAAAACTCTGCAAATTCAGATAAGAATTCAGAATACGGGCCAGGTGCTCGGTACACTATAACAAAAAGAATTGGTTGCATTGATTTCCAACTTGGGTGCGAAAGACTAAGAACAAGACTTTCAAATGAGTTATAGTTTGGTTTAGGTTTAGAGCTGATTAATAGGCTAGAGTCGAAGATAGCTGCAACTCCACCTCCTCGGCCTGTGCCTCGAGGAATGTGAGTATTAATATAGAGATAACGGAGACAAAGCACAGGGAAAATGTGACAAAACAAGAAACATGAGAGCCTGAACACAGAGATGGCACCGGGTATGGAGCAACAACGATCAAGCAAGAATGGTGTGGAGGACCGGGGTTGAAATACAGGCAGGGATGAGGTTGACTAGTGGCAGGTGTGGCAGGCTGACGAGGTGGCTGATGAGGTGGCTGATGAGGTGCAGGTGCGGGTCGTTGGCTGGGCTCAGGAGCAGAGGGACAGAGAGCAGAAACAGGGGAGAAAACATAGGGAGGCAGGCAGGGAACAGAAAACCAAGGGAAAAGCAGAATAACTGATAAAAGGAGAAAAAAACCAGGACACTCACCGTCAGCCGGGCTGCCACCACAACAGCGAGAGGCCATGAAGAGCTTTAAAAGTGATCAATAGAATTTAAAAGTCAATTCTAAAACATACTGGGAGCCAGTGTAATGAAGCTAAAATAGGGGTAATGTGGTCATATTTCTTTGTTCTGGTTAAAAGCTTGGCAGCTGAGTTCTGGACAGTCTGGAGTCAATCAGTAGATTTTTGGGTTAAACAGGTGAAAAGGCTGTTGCAATAATCCAGGCGTGATGAGATGAAGGCGTGTAAAATGGTCTTGGTGTCCTTAAAAGTTAACATAGATCGTATTTTTGCTATATTTCTAAGTTGATTAAAAACATGATTGAACAAGCTTTGTGGTGTGCTGCTCGAAATTTAAATTACTATCAAACCAAACACCAAGGTTCTTTGCCACAGGCTTAATGTGATTTACTAGGGAACCAGCAGACGGCAGTATTTGTTTTGCCATCTGCTGGGACCCGATGACCAGGATTTCTGTTTTGTCTGAGTTCAGCTGGAGCAAATTATTTGACATCCATTTTTCAACTTCACAAAGGCAGTTGTTAAGTGAACTCAGCATTCCAGGGTCTGTGGATCTGATATATATTTGTGTGTCATCAGCATAAATATGAAAAGAAATGCCATGTTTATGGATAATATGTCCAAGGGGAAGCAGATACAAGGAAAACAAAATGGGTCCTAAGACCGACCCCTGAGGCACACCATATTTAACTGGACAGAACGAAGAGACATAGTTGTTTACAGACACGCAAAACTTCCTATTTGACAGGTAGGATGAAAACCATTCTAGGGCAGTACCAGAGATCCCCACCCAGTGCCTCAGTCTGTCTAACATGATGTTGTGATCAATGGTGTCAAAAGCAGCGCTAAGGTCCAGGAGTACCAGGACTGAGCACATGCCTTCATCAGCAGACATTAAAAGGTCATTGGTGACTTAGATAGGGAGCTGTTGAAAACAGAGATCAAATGGGGCCCAACAGAATCCATTACTTTCAGTAAAAACTTTGTAGGTATTACATCAAGTGGGCTGGAGGACACTCATTTGTGATACTGTTTTTAAAAGCTCAGACAAGTCGATGAGATAAAACTGGTTAAAACTCTCTTGTTGCTGGTGAGGAACCTCTGAGTAAGAGGC
>NW_025739571.1:0-1158 GCF_021292245.1 Micropterus dolomieu
AAGCAGCTTCACCTGAGAGACAAAGAGACACTCTGAGCTCTACACACTCACCTGAGAGACAAAGAGACACTCTGAGCTCTACACGCTCACCTGAGAGATAAAGAGACACTCTGAGCTCTACACACTCACCTGAGAGACAAAGAGACACTCTGAGCTCTACACGCTGACCTGAGAGACAAAGAGACACTCTGAGCTCTACACGCTCACCTGAGAGACAAAGAGACACTCTGAGCTCTACACGCTCACCTGAGAGACAAAGAGACACTCTGAGCTCTACACGCTCACCTGAGAGACAGAGAGACACTCTGAGCTCTACACGCTCACCTGAGAGACAAAGAGACACTCTGAGCTCTACATGCTCACCTGAGAGACAAAGAGACACTCTGAGCTCTACACGCTGACCTGAGAGACAAAGAGACACTCTGAGCTCTACGCGTTTACCTGTTACTGATAGAATGATGATGCTGAAGGGATCTATTCTGTACTTGAAGCAGCGCCACCTGGCCCAATCACACTCATATGTTCCAGCGTCGTTGATGGTGACGTTCTTCAGAATCACAGAAAAGTTTCCGTCCTTCAGCTCTGGATCTTTCAGCTCCACTCGACCACGAAAAGATGGATCCAGGAATCTTTCAAATGACATATTTACTCGGAAGTACATGAGAGGTCTATCTAACCACGGCTTAGTTCTCATCCAATGTAGATCTGATTCCATGTAACGACTGCGAACCCGACACTGAAGAGTGGCGTCCTCTCCAGGCTTCTCCTTCAGCTCCTGTGTCTCTGAACAGAAAGAGAAAAGCCTCCAGTCAGGACTTGTAATGTTTCCTGTTGTTCAAACATCTTTTGATGGAAGCAGCAGAGATCAGGTCTCTATAAAACAGCACATGTGAACTCAGCAGCATTTCAAACCCTGTTCTCAGACAACTTGAGTCCCAGCTGCAGAAAGGAGAGACTAACTCCTCTGCTGCAGCTGCACGCTGACTTCATGTTGCTCATTTCTACAGCTGTCAGTCAAGTCGTCCTCCGCACCATCAGACAGGAGACATTTTACTTTCATCTGCTTTCTGCTTGTTTGGAGATTATTGATTATTGATATTATTTCCCATCTGAATACAGACATCAGCATTTCTGAGCCTGAACAAACAGCTGAAATAT
>NW_025739572.1:0-914 GCF_021292245.1 Micropterus dolomieu
AAAGGGGCCCCTGTAGGCCTATGTATATATTCCACTGAAACTCTGCCCAGTCAAATAAATACTCAAGTGAATGACCAAGCCATTTAAAAAGGCAAATGACACAAACACACAGGGCCTAGAGCAGTGGTCAGTAATAGGCGGCCCGTGGGCCAAAATTGGGCCACCAACAATAATATCTGGCTCGTGACCAGATTACTTTAATAGCAGCAAAAAAACAACAACATTATAGCGGCTGGTGCTGAAACAGATCTCAGTCATGACAGCAAAAGTTACTCACGTAATCACTTCTTCTTAAGTGATTGTACCTACAAAATAAAGTCTTTGCAGTGCTCCTTTATGTTGTGTTTAATTGAGAGCTTGTACTTTGAAAGGTTCGGAAGGAAATTCAAAAAAGTCTCTGGCTTGATTGACACTCCTCTGAAAAAGCCATCAGAAAACGTGAGATCGGATTCCTAGAGTTTGGTAATAGCACCAGTGTACTTCGATAACGTTTCTGGTGCTGCCAACCATGGTGGGGTCTCCCAGCTTTGCAGAGGGTCGCTGTCTTGGGAGTAATGAAGATTTTGATTCCATGTCCATGAAAGTAGTGGTAATTACATCATTTCTTTTTGGGTGAAGTGGAAGACTGTCAGTGTAGCGTCAGTTACTGGAATCCAGCTAAACCTGAAACCTCTTTTACATCTTTGTCTCTTATCATCTCTCTCATGTTGAAGTCTGAACTCCACAAGCTACACTTTATTGAAAGCCCCTTTATTTTCTCTCTTTCCTAATTTAGATTATTTTAATAAAGCTGAAAGAATCTGAATGTTTAGATAAGGTTGCGGTGCCACACTAAGAGTATGGCCATGAACTTCTCTCCTAGATGTCCCTTCAGACTGTGTTCACCTAACCTCCCAATACTGAAGTGAAGAAGA
>NW_025739573.1:0-1217 GCF_021292245.1 Micropterus dolomieu
CGGAGGAGAGGCAGCCCCATCCGAGCCTCTCTTGCAGCCACGGACCACCACTTCAGCCCAGGTTGCCTGATGCTTCGGAGTCGAGCAGGATGAAAGCCTGGGAAGACTAGAGGGGGCCCAAAACACGGTGTCCTGGATGTTAGCGGTTGCGCTAAGAGAAACAATCTGTTTGGCTTGTACTGAAGCCACATCCATAAAGCCAGTCAGCAGGGAATCTTTCTCTTTGAGTTCCTCTGAAAGTCGTCGGATGTCTTCCATAAGGTCAGCAATCTTCTTGTTCGCTTTCTTAAGGAGTGAGCAGTCCTCAAGGGGCAGAGTTATCTCGGCTAGCATAGTCACCGGAGCTTTGTTGCGATCAGTAGCATTGATCGCGTTTTTACAGTCATCTAGCTTACAATCCATATCGGATGACTAAAATCCTTAACCCACGTAAAACTTAAATAAAGTTAAGTTAAATAAAAGGATATAAAAAAATGTAACGAAAAAAGTGGATTAAAACTGGATAAGAGTCCGGTTCAAGACGGAGCTTCCGACAGGTGGCTACAGACGCCAACGCATGCGCAGAGTGCAGATTACGTCAGCAATTACGTCAGAGATCTTGTGACAACGAGAGACGTAGAATTAACGTTTCAAGGAAAACTAGCACAAATGTGCTAATGGGCCCATTAGGAAGGAAAATATCACCAGATGAGTTCCAACATAAACATCCACCACCAGCCGCTCAGTGAAAACACATAATCACTCTTACTGTGAGGGGGGCCTCAGTCAAGGCCTCCAAACATATAGAGGTGACGTCAGCCACTATAGGATTATGACAAGTAATTGGGGTGCAAGTATATGTGTGTTTGGAGGAGTACGCGTGCACCCTTTATTTGGGTTAGCAGTAAGAAAGACGGGAAATGGTGAGTAACATGTTAGCACAGTGGAACTAAGGGACAAACAACAAGCTGACTTTTAGGACACAATGCAGTGATTGTTCTTAGAAAGTATCTAAGCTGCTCAGTGAAAGATGAGAAGAGCAGCAGTTCATGTCTAGTTGAGTCCAATAAGATGTGGTTAGAAGAGAGAGAGGAAAGAGCCGTGGCGCATTCTGAGCTCTTTTCCGTTTGGGAGCTAAAGCCACTGGAGTTCTGGTATCCTGCCAGCCTTACTGACAAAGTTACTTCACGGATCTCAATGTTCTCTCTTTCTCTTTTCCATGTGTGTCTCTATCGCCA
>NW_025739575.1:0-2689 GCF_021292245.1 Micropterus dolomieu
GCCTGCAGGCGCCGAGTCCATGCATGATTTTAACAGCCGCTCACCTTCGGCTGCGGTCTCAGGCATGTTTGTCACTGTTGCAAGTTTATCACCACAAGTTTGGCTTTCTTTTGGTTTCATCTTCTGATCATTTAACACTTCTCTGTACATTTTTATTTGCTGTTCACATCACCTGCCACTGATTCATCGCTGCGTTCCATCACATCAATTTAACGCTTTTGCGGCGCAGCAGCGATCAGCTGATTTTACTCACGGAGCCTCTAGCTGAAGCTGCTTCAGGTGTAGTTGGTTTGATCGGCTGGACGTACAGCCTCTCCTTTCCTCTGTTTGAGTCTTTAGTGTAGTTAAGTGTCTTGTTTATACAGACTGCTTTCTTGTTTTATACTTCTGTCATTTTTTTGGATGTTTGTGTCTCACCACTAATGGAAAAAGCACTTGCAGAGATCTTTATAGATCAAAAGTTAACAAAATCATTTTCCGTTGTTTACTTTCAACACATGTATAAAAAAAAATACCTTAAATTCGTTTCCAGCAACTTTTTTGGTCGCTACACTATTTCATTCATCTTTCATTCAAATATAAAAAACCATAACATTTCTGTTATCTTAAGGAAACTTTGGGGGTTTTTCACGTGAACAAACTGTTATTATACATTCAGGAATTTCCTGTATTTTCACAAATATAAATTTTCTTATTTAAAAGAAAAATGGGTTAAATTCAAGTTTAATACTGTTAAAACATTTCTTAAACTTGGTACAATTAGTAACAATTAACCGTAACAAAAAACATTTGTTCTGTAACTTGACAGATTTTCTTGTTAATTGACAAATATCTCCTTTAATTATGGATATTTGGAAAATAAAATCATTGAATAAATGTTATTTTAATCAGTATATAGTGTCTACAAGTATTGCTAAACTGTTGAAACACAGTTTTGATCATTGGAAACAGCCATAATTACTGTAATAATTGTATTATACTAATACTGTAGTAACTTCCTGTAAAATTACGGGTTTGTGATGAAAAATTTATTTTCATGTCATTTTACAGATACTTTGATTGAAGAGTCTTAGCTATAGGTGTATTATCAAAACCTAAAATAAACATATTTAAATCCTTTTTTTTCATAATAAAAAATTACCACATGTTCACATTTTACATTAGAGTAATATATATCCATTTATCCTATAACAGAGACCAGAAACCCATTTTGAGTTATCTTGTACTAGGGTTATTTGTGACAGTTTCAGACTTCCTTAAATTTACTTATTTTGAGGAAACTCAGACATTTACATTTATTAATTTAGCTGAAGCGACTTACAATTGAGGTTACACGCCTCTGGAGCAACTAGGGGTTAAGTGTCTTGCTCAGGGACACAATGGTGGATGGGTCACAGTGGGGGACCAAAGGCATGTGTCTTATCCATTGCACCATCACCACCCCACAGACCTTTTAAAGTAACACCACAATACAAATTCCCACATCTGATACTATTTATAGACCATTTATTCAGTTCCATGCTCACAACAAATAAGCCACACAAGTGAAACATTTCAGTGTAAAGAATTGTTCTCCTGAAACAAAAGTAGTTTAGTTTTTATTTAACTTATTGACAACAGATCTATTCATTAGAAAGCCAATTTGGTCAACATAAAGAATATTTTTGATACTGTTAGTAAGTGTAAGTGCAATCTGAATTTAAAGTAGTTGGAAAGTATTTCTTAATGCTGGCATTTTGCTTTGATAGGACTGTACAGAGACATGAAAGGCAAAGGAGAGGGGGAAATGGTGGTTTTACATACAGTGAACTTAACGCACAATCCAAAGACTTCTTCCCTGGTTTCAATATGATATTTTATGACTTTCTAAAGCCAGTTTTTGTATCTCGTAAATGTTCTTACGGCTGTATGTGTTTCTCTGTGCTGTGCATCCTTGTTCCTTTTCTGTCCTCTAGTTCTGCCCCAGGAGTGCTACAGCTGATTGCTGAATTAGGTCCACCTGGCCTTGCAAGGCAGTGCACAACTGTGTGCACGGGAGTTGGGGAAGTCCAAAATTTCGAAATTAAGTTGGTATACAAAAAAGATGCTAATATATGTAAGTAGAAAGACGTGCGAATGTAAAGTTTTTCTTGGCAGTTCAAATGAATCCATTTGTTTGCTAGTTTTTGGTATGCAAACCAAAAGTACATTTTCCGATTCGACTGACTTTGCACAACAACACCTCTGGATGACCTAAAGAAACCACTTGGGTTCTTAGTTCATTTGGAAAACATAAACAACGGCAAACAAAATCAACAGTATATCTTTCAAAGGTCTGCAAGACATTAAGTAAGTTTCCCTTAATAATTGGTATGGTGAACAAATTCTGGAGATGTGTTAGTCCATAGCCCTCTCCAAAGAATTGGGGAAGAATTCAAGTCTGTTGGCTACATGGCTGCAAAAATGAAAAGCAGATAACCACTCCCCCTCCACCACCAGCTCTTCCATTAAGTGTGAGCAATAAGAAAAAGGCAGATGATCTATCTAGCTTGCCGTTCCTTACATTCAAAAAGCTTGACAGCGTTTGATTTACAATAAAACTGCATTGATAAATAGGACTGTGTGATCTGACGGTATACACTATATTGCAAAAGTATTGGGACACCCTTTCCGAATCATTGAATTCAGATGTTCCAATCAAGTCCATTTG
>NW_025739576.1:0-1261 GCF_021292245.1 Micropterus dolomieu
CAATACAAATATGTTGTATTCATTCGCTCAGTTTACGGTGAATTGCTGAAATTCTTGAGAGCTCACATTCCAAGTTTTACAAGCCACATATATAATGCGATTTGGTACACAAACTCTACAAGAAGCACAACATTTCATGGAGATCCAGATGTTACATTAATTTGCATAAGCCATGATATTACCTGTGGTTTTTTGCTCTGCCTAAAATGAGTGAAGCCTCAGTGGAGATGGCAGTTAAAGTGAGCAGGTGTTCTTGAAAATAGGACATACTGTAGTGTCACATAATGCACAACCTCTCAGAAGTACATTTGTTCGACAGAAAAGTGTCTGTACAGTGTGTTTGCATATTTTTTTATACAGATATCAGTTCAGGATATATAAAACGTTTTCCTCACTCATGACCCCATGGTACTGAATTCCAGTGGAATTCCAGTTGTTGCAGCAACACAAGTATGGAAATACATATAGATAATTTAAGATAGTAAAAGATAAATAATAACAGATATATAAAACTAAAATGAGAAGAGAACTAAAAACTATACAAGGCAATTAAAGACAAAATTAAAGCTGCAAGCAGCGTTGGGCGGGCCCTCGCACTTGTAGCGCGTCCGCGCGTGAACCGGCCGAGTTGCATATTCTGGAGCTCTGCCGGTGCGGCTGTGAATTTGCTACGCGGTTCCGTTGCGCATGAAGGTGCTATATGTCACTTCCTGTGTCCCCTATGTGGAGCTACATAGCACTTGCCGCTATGAATATAAATCGGTATTGGCGTGTAGATGTCTGCGGGGTGGGAGAGTTATCAAGCACGTAAAGTTTGTTTCAGATGTGACCATGTACACTGAACAATAATGTACACAAACAATAAAATAAATTCCTTGCCTTGTTGTTTATGTGTACATACAGAGGGAGAATGTGAGAACAGCACACATTTCATCTTTACTGTGTGTTAGAGCATGGGAGAACAGTGGATACTTTTAATACAGCCCACACCCCTAATACTGTGTAACAAGTAGAGAACAGAAGAAAAAGATGTTCTTTCTTTACAACTGTCTGCATAGCTTATTCATATTGTGTAATGAATGAAAATAAATAGGCCTACTAGGCTCCTCTCCACTTTGACATTTAAGATTAGCCTGTTTGATCCACCTTCATACACATGTGACATTACTGTACAACTTGAGAAAGGTGAGTTGTTTTCTGCTCCAGCCTGCCTAAAAGAAAAGCGTTTTGGGGATTAAATGGACTTTATTAGCTGCTGCAG
>NW_025739577.1:0-2385 GCF_021292245.1 Micropterus dolomieu
CCCCATCACCATACTCAACAGCCCTGTGTCTGCTGTGGAATCCTTCAGGTTTCTGGGATCCACTATATCCCAGGACCTGAAGTGGGAGCCCAACACTGACACGATCATCAAGAAGGCCCAGCAGAGGATGTACTTCCTGTGTCAGATCAGGAAGCTCAACCTGCCTAAGGAGCTGCTGATCCAGTTCTACACAGCCATCATCCAGTCTGTTCTCTGCACCTCCATCACTGTCTGGTTTGGATCTGCCACCAAAAAGGACAGGGACAGCCTGCCCTCCATTCAGGACTTATACATTTCCAGAGTCAGGAAACGGGCAGAAAACATCACTGCAGATCTCACCCCGGACACAACCTGTTCCAGCTCCTCCCCTCTGGTAGGCGCTACAGAGCACTGTACGCCAAAACCAACAGACACAGAAGCAGTTTCTACCCACAAGCCATCACTCTGATGAACAGTTGATTTCTGACTCACAGTGTCAGGAACAATTCCTGTGCAATAACCCAGTAACTCTGTCTCTAATCAGCCACCTGTCAGCCACTGGTTACCACTTACTATTATTTATTTATTCACCATTCTCTATTTCAGTGCTGTTCATACTATGTCATATTGTATATACTGTATACCAATACACCTCCCTCAGGTCATAAGGTCATAGGTCTTATTTATTTTTTCCAGCATCCTTTGCACTATGCTCCATCACACTGTGTACATGTGTACATGTATGTGTACCTGTATATCATATCCACCTTCAACATGTACATAATGAGAATAATAGTTTACTCTTGCATCCTTTGCACTCTGATCACTGCACTATTTGTCAATATGTCTATATTGTTTTGTTCATAGTGTGTATATTAGTCTTGTCTATACTGTAGTTTATGTCTGATTTTATTATTATTATATTATTATTTTATTATTGTATAAGTAAGCACATCGTAAGCAATGTACAATCCTGAGTCAAATTCCTCGTATGTGTACACACACCTGGCAATAAAGCTGATTCTGATTTCATCCTTGTCATCTGTCGCTTTAAGCGAACACTGAAGACTTCTCAGAGCCCAAAAAAAGAAAAGCCAAAACACATAGAGAAAACTAAATCATAGGGAGGCAATGGCCAAATTTCTGGCCAAATAAAAAGTGTTAAGAAGCACCTTGTAGCCTATGACAGGCGAAGGTGAGGAGCTAAAAGTCAGGCAGACTAGCAAAGCTTTAGCTATCTTAACCTCAAGTAACAACAGTTACAGAAGGACAACACCATCACCCGTGAACAATATTACCGTTTGGATCCTGGAGAAGCCATTCCTTGCATTTATGGACTACCCAAGATACACAAAGAAGGAGCCCCACTCAGGCCGATTATCAGCAGCATTAACTCGGTCACCTACAACATTGCCAAACACATTTCTACCATCTTAGCTCCATTGGTGGGAAACACGCCTCACCACGTCCAAAACTCTATTGACTTTGTAAAAAAGTTCAAGTTCCAAAGTTCGAGGACTAAAACTGGATCCAGATGAAACCATGGTATCCTATGACGTGACTTCTTTGTTAACCTGCATCCCCACCATAGAGGCAGTAGAAACCGTTAGGAAACGGCTAACACAAGACAACACCCTGGACAACAGAACTAGACTCAGCCCTGACCAAATCTGCAAATTACTCGACCTCTGTCTAAACACCACCTACTTCCAGTACAACGGTGGATTCTACAGACAGAAGCATGGCTGTGCCTTGGGCTCACCAGTATCCGATTGTGGCAAACATCTACATGGAAGAAGTGGAGAATAAAGCCCTCAACTCCTTCAGAGGAATAGCACCGAGCCACTGGTACAGATATGTGGACGACACCTGGGTCAAAATTAAAAGCCAGGAAGTGCAAGCCTTCACAGAACACATCAACTCTGTGGACAGTAACATCAAGTTCACACGAGAAGATGTTCACAACAACAGTTTGGCCTTCCTGGACTGCGCTGTACACATTGAAGAGGACAGGAGCCTGCAGATTGGTGTTTACAGAAAACCCACACACACAGACCAATACCTACTCTTCGATTCACACCATCCACTGGAGCACAAGCTAGGGGTCATGAGAACACTGCACCACAGAGCAGAAAACATACCAACAAGCGCCCAAGCCAGAGAGAAGGAACAGAACCACCTGAAGGGGGCACTTACAGCCTGTGGATACCCGAAATGGACCTTTGTGAAAACAGCCACAAGATCCAAGAAGAACATTAAAGCTACAAGCAGCGTTGGGCGGGCCCTCGCACTTGTAGCGCGTCCGCGCGTGAGCCGGCCGAGTTGCATATTCTGGAGCTCTGCCGGTGCGGCTGTGAATTTCCTACGCGGTTCCGACGCCTCATGAAGGTGCTATATGTCACTTCC
>NW_025739577.1:2405-11925 GCF_021292245.1 Micropterus dolomieu
AAGCCTTCACAGAACACATCAACTCTGTGGACAGTAACATCAAGTTCACACGAGAAGATGTTCACAACAACAGTTTGGCCTTCCTGGACTGCGCTGTACGCATTGAAGAGGACACAGAAAACCCACACACACAGACCAACACCTACTGTTCGATTCCCACCACCCACTGGAGCACAAGCTAGGGGTCATGAGAACACTGCACCACAGAGCGGAAAACATACCAACAAGCGCCCAAGCCAGAGAGAAGGAACAGAACCACCTGAAGGGGGCACTTACAGCCTGTGGATACCCTAAATGGACCTTTGTGAAGACAGCCACAAAATCCAAGAAGAACAAAACTACAGGGGAGGAGGAAAAGAAGGTCAAACGCAACAACATTGTGATTCCATACGTGTCTGGAGTATCAGAGAAACTCAGGAGGATTGTCAACAAACATAACATCCCTGTGTTTTTTAAACCCAAGAACACACTAAGACAGATGCTGGTACACCCCAAAGACCGCACACCCAAACACAAGAAAAGCAGTCTAGTGTATGCGGTCCAATGCAGTGAGGAATGCACAGACCTGTATATTGGGGAGACTAAACAACCACTACACAAACGCATGGCTCAACACAGGAGGGCCAACTCCTCAGGTCAAGACTCTGCAGTCTACTTACATCTGAAGGACAGAGGACACTTGTTTGAGGACCACCAGTTGCACATTTTAGACAGAGAAGATGGATGGTTTGAAAGAGGTGTCAAGGAAGCCATCTACACCAGGGTGGAGAAGCCGTCATTGAACAGGGGAGGGGGTCTACACCACCACTTATCCCCCACTTACAATGCTGTCCTTTCATCACTTCCCAGGAAACTCAACAAACGTAACCTATTGGCCTCAGGTGAAGATAGTAACGACTGTCGTCACAGCAACAAGGAACACTAACGAACCAGCGGTATCGATGACCCGGGATAACGACCCCACTGAGGTTAAATAACTGAGTTTCCCTGCCGGTCAGTCAGAACTGAAGAAGTCCTTTGGATGAGGGACGAAACGTCTTCCAGTATCTTCAACCAAGTCCAGTTGCCCTTGATTTTAACCTTCGTTGGATAACTATGACCTGGATGACTGAGAATCTTCATAGACAATGACCTGTTAGTATAACGGAGTGCTTTGGCTTTTACCTTTCTTGCATTTTGACTCGAGCTGACTTGACACTCCCCATGCCCGAATGTAAAAAACTGCACAGCGCATCAACATAGCGCGGTGCTCAATTAGACTGGAGCTTGTGGCTTCCTCCAGCAAGAGGGAACAATCACCGACCGTCCGAAGCGCACCCGACCGTCTCCTGGCCCTGGCCCTGTACGCCCTAGGGACCCACTCCCTCTCCGGTGCCTATAATGGGTTGTGTAGTAGGCCTACTACCAGCGCGCTGTGAACGGTTCGCTGGCTGGAGGGATTTTACGCATAGACTAATCCATGCACAACATGCCCCCACGGCCTTGTCTATTTGGTATTTTGAAAACCGTGACTTTTTCTGTGTGGTTTGGCTGTTCGTCCACACGGAAACGCAGTATCAGGTCACTGAAATCGCACATTTTTGAAAACCCCTGACCAGGTGATTTTAAGAAACTCCGATTGCAGAGTTGTCATGTAGACCGTAAAACTGGAGTTTTTGCCTTGCGACGTCAGAAAGCGCACAGTTATCTGCTGTGTTTGATGTCAGATTGTGCGCCACTACCTGCTTTGTTTTCGATTTTATCAGGCCTACGTGGCTTTATGGTTAGGATCATATCACTGCCTGGTGGTTTGGCACGCTCTTGACAGCGCCTGATAGCAAATTTTCGCGTTTTCATGTAGAGGAAAAACTTCGGTTATAATAATACCCGTGTACATGTGGACTAGGCCTACATCAAAGAACATATGTGTGAGTGATCCCTAAAGCGCAAGTATGATATGCCACCTGCCATCGCGGCATTTGATGCCATAGCACACACTGGATGAGACATACCGACAGTGTGTGATAAAATTGCTCCCACCAGTGTCCGTGCTCCTTAGAAAACAACAGGTGTGGGTCCTCCTCCCATCATGCACATATCCAGTGTGTTGCCTTGGAAGCTTTTTAACTAAGAAAAAGTGAGCTGAGAATAATGAAAGCCCATTTTAATAAGCAAGAAGGCAATTACTTTTGTGGTTGTCAAGACACAGGTGTGCTACTGAAGTTAAACATCTGTCACAAAGACCTGCGTGGTTTGTCTGAAAGTCAATTTAAAAAACCTAACAAGACTCATGAAAGGCATTGTTTACTTTATTAAAAAATGACAGATTCTTTATGATTGTTCATGACTTCAATGCCAATTAATGGCAGAAAGTCTCCTGGACCCAAAGTGTAGCTCACAATCTCAGAAATGCTCCTTGAAGTTTTCCTCATCAGTTTCAATCCTTGCATGTGTGTTGGCCAATTACAACATTTATGTACTCCTTTCTTTTCTCCCAATTTGTTGTCATCTTCCTCTTGTTTCTGACTCCCATCCTCATCAAACCGCTCCATTCTTCTTGTTCCTGCTTCTGCTCCTCCTCTAGGTATTGGTGTCGTTACGCCGGCAAACCAGACCTTTGCCAGGCCTACGGGGTGAAGTCCAGCCAGTACTGGAAGCAGCTGGTGGGGAAGCTGAAGAAGAGGCAGAACGCCTGTGAAGGAGAGAAAGTCCTGAAGGCCAAAACCTGCAAGAAGGCTCCTGCTGAGGCCCACATGAAGCTCGCCCAACGCAGCGGAGAGGAAGAGAGGAAGGGAGGGAAGGAAGGAGGGAAGAAAAAAGGGCAGCTGACCAGTAAGAGCTCAGAAGGAGGGAAGGCAGAGAGGAAGAAGAAGGAGGAGGAAGAAGAGGAGAAGAGGAAGAGGGAAGAGAGGCCTGGCATTGAGGAGGAAGGAGTGCTGAACGACATGGAGCCGGTGCAGAGTTACTGCAGCGAGGGATGGCACTCCGTCTGCTCCTTCTTTGTCAAGTTTTTTGAGGGTTGATAGGAAATTATGAAGAAAATGTAAAGCTCATTTTTGATACATACTGGTGCGAGTTCACAATCTAGAAACAACCTGGAATAAATGAAGGTTTCAGCCACTTTGACTTGGATTTGGTCATTAAACATATCACTTTGTTAGTATGACCTTTTTGTATTATTTTAAACTTTTACAAATGGAGCCCCAGGCACCTAATTTACAATGTTTTAGTGGTATGATAATTAAAACCTGGCAATCTGTATTATCTATATAAAACCATTAAATCAAACCTGTCAATCCTGCATGAAAGCCACAATTCATTAAAATGTTCCTCCCAGTCATTATGAACACTCACCGTCTGCTGATGTAAATTCAAATACAAACCAACCAGTCTTATTTTGTTTGATTTCAGTTTGCGTTAATCGATCATATTTAGCTTTGGGTCATATAAAGTTTGTTTTCTAGAAATGGTAAATCAGATGAAATTGAAAAGTTGAGCTGTATAAACTGTGTAATGTCTGACTAACAAATAGGTGTAAGAATAATGTTTTGGTGCACTATAATCCATCAGTGATCATCACTGATGATGATGGTGTTGATAGTAGTGATTACTAGATGAATAGATGTGGTGTTTAACCTTGTTTTTATGATGTGTTACTAACAGTTTCTATAAACTTTGTAACTGTTTTGTAAAAACAATCTGGTTACTGTTTGATGTGATTTGTGGCAGTTAGACCCGTGCAACATTTTTAAAAATATTTTTATTTTTTAACACTGTTTCTGGAATTCTACAATAAATACAAAATGCTTAAAAATGCGTTTTCCCCAGTTGTTCCATGTCATTTTAAATGCGAGTTCGCACTGTTACCTCAGACATTATTACGTACAGATAAAATGTGCTAACATCTTGGCAATAACAGTATAAAAATGTAGTAATATCATTGAAGGGGTGTGAAAATACACTTTGCTCACAAGACAAGAGGATACACAATATTTTAACACTGTTTCAAGAAATCTTCAATGACAAAATATATGACTGGAAAAATTGGGTTTTATTTAACAGAAAGTTACAAAAAAGCAAAATGATGCAGGTGCATTCTGTAATGTTGCTTACATAGTAAGTGTTTTCCACAGAACAACAGTAACTGTGGCGGCGGTGGCCGAGGTGTGGGGGGAGTCTTTAGCGGGGTATATTTTTATTTCTATTAGGGTATTTCTTATTTCTACTTGCAATTCTACTGCATTCTCCACCTTATTTTAGTGATTACTCACTACTTTAATCTGCTCACAATCTTGCTTTTCCCTTCAGTTCTCTTTTACCTGCACACACACTCACCTCTGGTCTCTGTGTTTTTTTGCGTTTTCACATTAGCAGGTGCGCCGCACGTGGAGGAGGATACACTCCTCATGAGTGTATCCAACACTAGCACCCCTTCAGGTGGCGTTTGTCCATGCCTCCCAAAACGGCAATTTCGAACTCCTTTTCCGTACAGAACCTACGTTTTGGAAATCATGTGACCTACGTCACATGACATAAACACGTAGAGAGTGCAGTGACACAAAGAAGGTGAACCCCGACTGCACAGCTGTTGGGTTCACTGGTTGACATGCATACAAAAGGGCTTAAAGCAAAACAATTCTGTGCCTGAAATGCGTTTGGGGGTTACAACAAAGATGAAAGGTAAGGGGCAAGAGCGTAACTCTGCATTTCCTGCATTCTGGTAAAACATTTCTGCCACCACCTATAATCAATGTTTGAAGTGGGAAAAGGGCTGGGCGATATGGCCAGAAATGTTATCACAATAAAAAATGTCACGTCATTGAATATCGATAATTATCACAATAAATGTCAAATCATGATTTTTGCTCCTGAGTGAAATTTGGAGAAACCAGACAGTTAATTGTGCCACTTGAAGCCAAACAGTGGACACAAAACAATCTTTTTTCGACAAAAATAAGTGCAGATTTGTCTATGATTCAAATGAATTAAATGAAACATTTATTGAACATTTGTTAAATTGTTATTGAGGATTACATTAATTATAGCGAGATAATTATTATCGTTTTATTGCCCAGCCCTGCTGGTACTCCCCATTTACACGTTGCCTTGTTTATCAGCCGGTATTAGGGTTAATGTTAGTGTATTCATTATAATTTCAGATAGCCTACTATACATCTTACCACTAGCATAATATTAGTTCCATTTGCACAGCAGTTTAATTTCTGTGGGTTGTTTCCATTCATTACATTTGTGTAAGAAAAATGATCTACATGGTGGTCAGTTTCTAATTAGTTAATGCTAAGTACTACTCGTCAATCATTCATGCAGAACAAGTTCAACATTTCTAAAAGTTTGCTGTAGCGCATCAAATGTTTTTTAGTGTCCCGTCGCCTCCAGGATGTGATTAGTCGGTTCTCGAAAAGCTACGTTGATGAGCAACTTTACGCACACGAGTGCATGAAAAGCACACAAGTTTCTTTCTCCTCTTTTTCTACTGGGAGATTAGGAGGCCGGCGAGAACAGAAACAGGTGAGCGTCACATAGTGCCCAGAGACCCTGATATGGAGAGGATACCGGTACCCAAGAAAACTACGCCAAAGAGTAAAATGTAGAAGTACTGGTACCGGTGACCCACTTTAAGCACTGCTAATAATCAAAATTGACGCCACTTACCAGCCGTAGCCCATCGATGGATTACATTCCGACAAAACTGGCCTTTTTATGTTGGAAAAGGTCCAGACGATCCAATCCAGTAAAATATTTAGTCCAAAACGCATTTTTACATCAATAAATCCACACGGACTGCTATTACATTGTTTAACTACAGTTAGCAAAAAACAAAAAAAAACAGTAGCCTACACCTTGACCTTTTGAGTGACACCTTAATTGACCCAACAGAAAATTCGATGCCCTGTCCACGACCTACAATAGCCAATGAGTGTCAAAGTGGTGAGGAACTGCCAGTCCCCTTCTTTTGTGTATACACCGACAGAGATTGTGCTGAGGACTGCCGCTTCACACACATATCACATGACTGTTAAAAAAATAAGCAAGAATATTTTCCACAGACATAATTATATTTTCGAATATAAAAACGCCCCGCACCGGACTGTGCCGGAGAACTTTAAGCCCTGATACAATCACTGACTTAGGTTTAGACACGCCCCTGTGAAGGTTAGGGTTAGTGGCTATGGGGGGGCTGTCAACGCCTTTAGCTAGCTAACGCTACAGAGCTAACATGGCTAATGCTACTTAACGTAATTTAAAAAAACAAATCAATCTTGTTTCCCACAGGAACTGAATGCCAGCCTGGAAAGCAGCTAATTTGCTATCCTTACACCCAAACCACCACTACTAGAGTGCAACATCGAAACCAACGTGGTACTGACTTACATTTGCATTACTGTTGCGCTTAAAATATCCATTGTCCGTGTCCATAATACCAAGTAACATCTCTCTCTTTGTTTCTCTGCAAAATGCTAAATTGGGTCGCCAAATCTAACTGGGTGGCCGTTAAAATATATATGCGGCCCGCCCAAGTAATGTCTGTGTGTGGGAACCACTTATTGTTTCCACCAGGTTCCCAAAATGCTGCCACACAAACGATTTTTAAGTGGCGGGGCATCTTCTATGCTACATTTCTCCCATCCACTCCGTCATGCTTATATCGTGAGACAGCTTTTAATCCCAGCACTCGTTCCCTACAGGAGGTCTTTGTCTCCTGTGAGGCCATTCTTGTCAATAAGAATCTGTTCTTTAGTAACTTGCATGATAAAAGGAAAAAAACAAAACAAAACACAAAATAGCTTTTCACCTGGATGAGAAATATTGTCACGGTTTAATAGCGCGACTGTCTCATGGCATCTCCTCACACCCCAGTAATAACCATATGATATTTTATTATCATGGTTATAACATGGTAATGATCTCTTTCATCTGATTATTTGAGGTAGATATTGTTTTAATAAAAGGTGTTATGTCAGTCAAGTAACTTTACAAGCAGAGTATAAAATTTAAAACCACCAGAACAAATAGCACAGGTGCTTTATATTATGAGGATCTTTTCTGTTTTTCAACCTGACTTCCATCTGTCAAATGGTGACCATTCAGGCGTAGCCACCTTTTAGATATTTTATTGTTCTCTCATAACGTTATAAATTATTGATGAGGAACAGTTCAGCTTGACCTAATGTGTCCTCTCTTCCTGTTTTTCCACTTTCTGTCTCTTTCACACACACTGACTCATCCTTCCTCATCTTTGTCCTTGTCCAGTTTATTGATCTTTTTACACTGACGCAGTACAGCAGAGGGGAAAAAAAGCAGAAACAGGAGAAAAGGAAGGAAATAAAAAGTGAGTAGACGCCACTGTTCCACCACCTTGTGATTTATGCAGCTGCTGTTCACTTCTTGTTTCCTACCAACAGTCAATGACGGTTTCTTTTACCTTTTACCAAATCCTAACCAATCCGTCTTTGTGATCAAACCTTACCAAACTAACCACCCACTGCGTTGAACTATGACGCTATAGGTATCCCCAGTGCGTTACAAACTGACGCAGATGGGTCTTGACCATGCGTCCATGTGAGACGGGGTGTCAGAATGGGTTGGATTAGTGAATGCTTATGTGTTTTTGTCTGGAGGGCAATTACAAACAACAGTTTAGTCATTTAATTTGAAGTTGTGGTGGTGTATGGTTTTGGGTCAGGTATATACAATGTCGCTAACATGTACTCTACAGTAACACTCTGTTGGTACTTTGTATTTGAGCTGTGCATATCCAGTCAACACAGTTGTAGACCAAATCAGACTCCTTCCCTCTGGCAAAAGAAGCTTTGGTTTAGGCAGTCTTTAGGCAACCCTGTCTCCTAGAAATGAAGTTTATATACTAGTAATTCAGAAATGTGTTGGGGAGACACAGTGACACTCTGATTCTGACTTGTTTTGCATCAGTGATCAGGCTCTGCAGTTTTAAAAATAGACTTCTAACTTTGCAGTGGAATGATTCCCAAGGACAGAAAAAGAGGGACGGACTGGGTATATGGAGAGCCTGGACACCTGTCAGGGGTTACCATGCCAACAACACAAGAGCTGGTCTGTGTATGTGTGTTGTAATGGCATCTATGGCAATCTGGCAGGATGTTTAGTGTAGCTTGCAATTTGGTAAAATGGGTTGTATGACCCTGTGGGCGCGCGCGCACGCGCGCACACACACACACACACACACACACACACACACACACACACACACACACACACACACACACACACACACACACACACACACACACACACACACACTAATTTCAGCGTGAACCTGGAGAGCTTTTTGTCTTCCGTGGTTAGAAGTGGTGATCATTCATCTGTTCAGTCATCCATTAATTAATTTGTTCATTCCCCATAAGGCTGACTTTTAGACTTGTCCTAGAAACATTTTCACCTTGTTGTTTGCTGGATTTAAACCTTATTTAAAAGCTTTCAACATTAGACGCACCATTAAGCACCTATTCATCCCCATTATTAACATCAGTTTGTAAGTGCTCAGAGTGGCACGGCTGATTAAAAATGTTTAATTGCCTTTCTGAAGAAGCTCTCCCTCCGAGGTTTTACTGGCTCAAAGCTGAGTTTTTCCTTTTCAGGTTTCTAGTCAAGAAGAATCTCCTGGCAGTCAAGCCTTGAGTATGTCAAGTGTCAGAAGTCGAGTAGCACATTCTTATTTTTAGTGATTTAATTCCACGTCTGAAGTCTACAGCTCTGCAGATTACTAATTAATTTTGAATTAATAGCAATCCTTAACTGTAAAATTGAAATATAGTTATTCAAATGTTGGTCAAACAACATGGCCATCTTAAAAGAATATCAATTTGTAACCAAATTCAGCCCCAGTTTAACTTTTACATGTGGAGAAGGCGAACAGACTGTCAGCAGTCAAGGCAAAGTGACAGAGTCGGCACTAAAATCTTTAATACTTTACATGAACATAAAGTGTCTTAGTAAGGTGTTGTTGCACCATGCATGTCGATGCTCCTTTACATAGATCATCCACGTCTGTGAGGCTCTGCTGGAGGGCTGGAACATAAATTCTTCCAAAAAATATTCCCTCATTGGGTGGTCAATTTGGCTGAGAGCTGGGGACTGAAAAGGCCATAGCATATCATCATCTACATACTAATCAAACCATTCAGTGAGCCAATGCGCCCCTGTATGGAGGCCCTGTCTGCACTGTTCTCCTCTCATTTGTTTAGGTTCTTCCTTAAATAACACCCATGCTAATTGTTGCAGCAAGTTGAGTACGTCATGTTTAGTTGCAGCACCACATTCAATTTGTCATTTTCACATCAGTAATCAATCTGTTGTTGCAACTCTTTTCTGGAGTCACATGAGAGCAAGATTGGAAAAAAGTAATCAGGTGGATTGGCTGTTATTTCCCGTTATTAGAGGCGTTTCACATCTAGTACTCCAACACCAACATCATAATCACCTCTCCCACTTCACATCTCCACGGTGGCCTGATCGTCCACGTTACCAAACACACACACACACA